>NC_069144.1:39364136-39589136 GCF_943734635.1 Anopheles cruzii | reverse complement strand
CGCGTTGGAGCGATCCCCTGGCTCGCTGTTTTCGGTGACGATTGCATTTTCACGATTTTCTCCGGCTCCAGTTTTGCACGCGTCGCGCCGCGTCGGGCCGTCGGCGGTGACGTCATGAGGTGCTGGATGCCAGCGCGCGCGCTATAACCGATATTACTCAACACGATGGAATGCGATCGAATGCGGCCCCCGAAAAGTGCGTGTTGCGAAACGGACCGTGTGCGCTTGGAGGTGACTTCGGATTCGCTGATTTGGTGAAAAGTCGACCGTCTTCGGTGTTGCGTTTTGCTTGACCACACGACAGTTCACGGACGAGTTGATAGTGATAAAAATAAATGATGAATTACTGCCTACCTAGGATATATTTAGTCCCCAAACGTGGACATCTCGTTTACTCGCCTACCCCATACAACCTGTTGCAACATGGAGCATCACCTATTGTGTCTATTTTTATGGCGTACAAAGAGACGCAAAAGTAGTGGCTTTTAACGCAAATGTTCGCATTCGCATCGCCAATGGACAGTGGAGCTCAAAATCATTACCGTTCCTTAGGATTGTTTAAACTCTCTGACTCTTTGGATCGTTGTTGTTCGCCGTGTCTTTTTCCAGTGCCCAGCCGTGTGAATGAATTGTGTATTGTGGCCTACAATGAACAGACAACAGATGAACAGACGAAAATAATGTAGCTTTTCAGGCCTTAGAAGAAAACTCTTTCCGTTTTGCAGCAACCGTTTCGTATTTGTAAATCCTCAAGTATTTTTACCGCCGCGCGTAGCGCCATCTGCAGGCCAGTAGACCAAACGGTGGTTACCGAAATTTCATTATGGCGCTGCTGTCATTAACGCATCGCGCGCGCCTCTGAAGGTCGCGTCGTAGCCATTTGTCATCCGAAAGAAAAATTTTCTACAAACAGGACTGACAACTTTCAACTGCTTTTACGGACGCTTTTGATTGTACACTTTATTTCCCATAAGGGTCATTGTAGTCCTCTTATATTCGACATAAAAAATAACTGAAAGAATCAAACGACAGTTCGACGTAATTGGTACATTCATCCGAAGCGCCATTTTCTTCTTTCCGTTCCGGTTTAAACTAAGCTGGAAACATATTATTCGTCCCGGTGGGCCGTTTGCAGCCTTTTGTGTCGAAGTGGTGAACTGACTACCGAAGAAAAAAACGAGCAAAAGCAAATAAAACGCTGCCCAAACGCACGCCAATGGCTGGCACTTATTGGCAAACACATCGCCGGCGCACGTGCCGACGTGTCACCGTTTCCGGTGGCCGCGAATAAGAGCAACTGCATCCTTTGATTTTCTTTCGAACCCACGCCCGGTAGCCCGCCCGCCAGTCTGAGGTTGGCCCGGCCCCGACTTGATGAGTTGATTAAAGCAATAAAATGGAAATTACTGTTTGCCCGCGTGGCCCCTGCTCCGCGGATCGATGGGAAATTCAAATCAATCAACCACGCGGAACGGCACGCAGCGCGGACACGGGCCCGGGCAGGTTGTATATCCCGCTCTGGCTGGAGCGGGAAACTTTTCAAGTTCCGCCACAATTAGTTTGCCAACTGCCACCAGTAACTGACGTTAAGTGGCCAGAAAGCCGGATATTTATAGGCATTACACTCGCCGCGGCTCAAGACGCACAGAAACAAACGATGTTTTATTTTTCTTCACTTATTTATTAATTCTTTTCGTATTGTTGCATGTTCCCCTGGCGTTGCCGGCTGGCTGGCTTCAATAATCAAACACACATACACACACACACGCGCACACGCGTCCACCGTTTCGTTCGCCTCAAGGAATTTCCGTGTGACTTTCGTTTAAAATTTCCTACACTCAAAGAAGCCTACATTCGGGGGTAGAAGTGTTCGTCGCTACGACCACGATTGGCGATTCGATTATTTACAGCTCATTTCGTTTTTCGTTTTTGTTTCGAGTATTCGAGGGCTCATCGTGACCCAGTAACAAGGGGCACACATTAAACACAATCGTATCAATCACATGTTGGCTGTGCCGATCTGATCCACGTTTAGTCTGCGATCGGTGCCACCGTTTTTATGTCGGCTTATGTACAAACGGGTGAGATATGCTTGGGAGGTGGTATAGGCCGGTTACACCATGGTGGTCATGCCTTTGCTCAGGTTCTCCAGGTGCTCCTTGGCCTTGATGCGCAGCGTCGCGATCGAGTTGGTGCGCATGTCGCTCGAGTGATGAACCGTCATGTTGAGGGCTGCCGTGGCGGTGGTCGTCCGCCCACCCGCCCCTTGGTCTGCCGCCGTTGGACTGTCCGATTCCGAGCCCGGATCGATCGGTGCCAGTTTGGTGTGCTTCGGGCCAGTCGGGGATGAGCTAGGGCTGAGCGGTTGCGAACTGACGGTGGCTCCCGACGGAGAGCGGTGTCCTGGGGGCGTTAGGGAGAGGTTCTGGGGCGACGAGACGGGACAGTTGGGTGGTCCGGTGGAGCCACCGGACGATGGTGCGGGATGCGGTGGTTGGTGCTGCAACGTTTGACCCCCGTCGAGGGGCGAATGGTGACGTGGCGTCGGGTTGGGTTGATGGCCGTGGCCTGAGGGTGGCATCGACAGGTTCTGTGGCCCCCCTCCAAGGCCACCGTTGAGGTGATGAGGGGGCGAGAGCCGCATTCCGCCACCGGCGGTCATCTGCGGAGACATGGCGGCCATGCTCTGGGGCGAGATGCGCAAGCTGGGGTTCGGGTGGCCCAGCCCGAGCTGCGTCATGCCCAGGTTGGACGGGTTGAGGCTTAGCGGTGGCGTTAGGTAGCTCGGGTACACTCCCTGCGGGTGCGACAGAAACCCTACGAAACGTCGGAAACCCGTAAGGGGGATTGGATTATTTTTAGTACACGAAATCGGTATCGGTAATTTTTAGTACACACACAAGAAATTTTTTAACGAAGTTGTGCTTTGCTTGAACGGTTTGCCAAGACGGTTTGCATAACTTTGGGCGCAATTGGGATATAACCAAATTACGCCTAAAGTTATGCAAACTGGCTTACTCGGTGCTCTCTTGTTGTTTTTCAATAAAACGAATAGCAATTTAGTTATACGGAATCAAGAGCAAGCTGTTAAACAGTGAAAAGACGACAGAGAGCTTCTTGGTTCGTATTAATCAAAATTCCATCGTTTTCACAGAAGAAGCCACTCTATGGTAGTTACCTGGTAGTGCCGAGAGCAGCGGCGGCGATAACCACGGATCGACCGGAAGGTTGCCCCCGTTACAGGACAGCCGGTGGGGCAGCTGCGAGAAGTGTGACAGTCCCAACCGCAGACTCTCCGATTTTTCCTGCCGGCGCCATTTTGCGCGCCGATTCTGAAACCAAACCTGCGAAAAGGAAAACGAGAAGCGACCGGAACGAAATTAATGAAATTATTTTCCATTTATGAGCGTTTAATTACATTTTAAAAGCGTCATCAGCGGTATTGGCAGCCACCATTCAACGCGGAAAAAGGGAGCGGGCGAGAGAGAGCGTGCAATTAGACGTGCCGGGGACGGGAGGAGCTCCCGTGGCAGAGTGCCGAAGAAAAGCCGAAGACCGGGACCGGGTGGAAAATCCGGTTTCCTCCCACCGAGCGCTGGCGCTGGTGGGATTGATGGAACGGAAAATCGACGCGAAAACGGTTAATTGCGAGAATTATTTCTCTTGGGCGCCGGTGCATGGGGCGGGCACGAGGCGCAGAGTGTCACGCAAAATAAACGTCCCGGGCCCGGGTAACGGGCGGACGGAAATAGGAAACCCCTCGAACACATCGACGACGGCGGAGCACAAAAAGCATTCCATTTTCGTTTCATAATTTTTAATTAAAAAATGAAGATTGAAGGCAAACCGTGTCGCCGCCGTAGTGTCTTGACGAAAGACTCCCGCGTGATTCGCGGAAGAAGAGAAACGCGCGAGTTCCGCCCAAAGGACCGGAGAAACGCTCAAGGATTCTCGGGACCCTCGGGAGTTGGTTGGTTGGCGGCGAGAAAAAGAACTTTCCAAATGCAATTAGTACGCTATTTTGCGAGAGCGCAGTTCCGGCTCCAAGTGGAAGCGAATGAGATGGCCACGAACACCCCGACCACCGCCACATCCGTTCCACCATTTTCCACACACACACCCACAGGGGCAGAGCACTGGCACCACTTCGCGATGCAAATTAAAACTTAATCAATTTTGTGAATTAAATAATTAATTTAGCCATTAAATTTGCTATCGCTCTTGGTGGCGGATCGGCGTCACCGTGGCCGCCACGGAGAAAGGAAGTGAAACACGGCGATCGATGAGGCCCGTCCCGTCATTGTTCGTTGGCCCGCGATCTTCGGCCCGCCATGAAAAGCCGTTCGAAAGCATCCTAATTAGTGCTCGGGCCCAGTAATTGGTTTCTCGGGCGGCAACGGATTTTCTCCGGTTGGCCCAGGAAATGCCTTCGCCATGTCGCCGGACGAGCGGAACCGGTCAATTAGGTCAGCGGCAGCGGCCTCGGGAATAGTGTCACCGACCGACGGAGCAGACTGAGCAGAGCAGAAGATGGAAGTCGCAGGTCGGAGCCGCCAATTACGGCTTCGAAGACGACCATTTGGTTGACGGGGCACACGTTTGTGTATCGCTCATTAGCGACCTCTGTGACCTGCCCGGCCTAATTGCTCGCCTAATCCAATCAATTAATCTAGCAATTTGCCATCGTTAGCGCAACACAACGACGGCAGCAGCAGCCATTTTTCCCGAGGAAAATCAATGGAAAACAAAGCAAGCCAACCGCGAGGGAAACCCGCTTTTGACAGCTCGTTTCTCTGGTCTAACGACTAATATTCAAGATTTGTCACAAAAACCTTCAAACGTTCGCCGGCACCCCCGCCGGCAGCGGTTGCCATGGAAACGTCTTGAAGATGGAGGTCCTGCACCCAACCTCCCGGGCCGGTAAAAACTCGGGTTCATTTATGTCGACGTCTGCCGGTGACACTTTGTGTTTGTGCAAAGTAAATTGGCTTCACTCGGGCCAAGATTTGCATGACGGGCTTCCATTTCTTTTTCTTTATCATTTGAAATGGTTAGCGATCGAGAGCGAACGCTGGCGCTCCGTCACGTCAGGGGTCAAGTGTTTAGCCACGCTTGTCGGTTTTAGGAACGATTTAAAAGTAGCTTTAATTGAACGCCTGTCCTGTTTCATTATATATTGTGCTAGCTTAAACATAAAGCATAATAACTGCCGCCCGGCATAAATAAATTCAATGTCCTTCTAAATTCAATAACCTTCTGATTCTGATTTTTGTATGATTCGTATGTAGTCATCTACTATGAGCTGCTGGGCCCCGGTTTGTCTCTTAACTTGGAACTGTGGCGTCATTTAAAGTTTAAATACTGTTTAAAAGACACCTGAAACACTTACGATGCGTCCACCTTGTAATCTTACTCTAATCGCTCTTACTCTAATTTTACTCTTACTTTAATCGGTACATATTTATTCGAAATCAGGAACCTTGGAACAGTGTGTGGCGTGGACAAACCAAAACCGGAAGCTAATGTTGCCCGAATTCACTTCCATTCGCAGAAGACCATTGTGGGGAGATGACGAATGAACAGCTTCTAATATTTACAGTAACCAATGGAAATCGCACCAAAAACACGTTCACTTAAACTTTGACACGCAAAGTGTTTCACATCGCTTGTTGCGAAATCGTAATTGAAAAATCAAATTTCCATTTCAACTTCGGTCGACACGTCGACGGGCTGCTGCTGCTGCTGCTGACGAGCGCCCTTGCCCCTTCACCGAATATCGATTCACTTCGAGCTGTGGAACCAGCACAACGCATAATCCGAATCGTCACACACAACCACACAAAAACTTCCCCAAATTCCCCAGCATTCAAAATGGCGCGTCCCGGTCCTGATGTATCGCCAACTATCCGCTGCGTTTTCGTAGTTCCGGCTGAGCCCCATCCGGTTGCGGCCGGCCCCTTCCTCCCTGTCCCCTACCCCACCACCACCCACACACACACACACTCTAAATCACGAGTGAGCAACATTTGGGTTCACGGTGATTTAGTTTAATTAAAATGCTGTGTAAATACGGATCGCAAAGTTTTAATTACATTTGCATAATAGTTTGCTCCGCAGAGTGTCGGAGAGAGTCCTTAAGCGGGTGGCGAGGGCTGGAGGGGAGAGCTGGCGGGCCAGCCACCTCCGCAACCGGGTTGCCTAATTCATTACCGTTCCGTGCGGCTGGTTGTCGATTGTTGGTCCACCGACCGAGAGAACGACAGAGTCATCTTCCGAGAAAATCTGCTCGAATCAAAGCTTTGCTTTTCGGTCCTTCCTCCCGTCGTATGTACGCCAAATCTAGTGGAGGTAGCAGGGAGGTAGAAGGTAGTTCGAATCATTTCCGCAAATCCACATGCCACTCTCTAGAAACCTCCATTATGGTCTACGGGCAGAAAAAGGAAACAATAACAAAACCGAGCCTAAAACGGTCCCAAGGATCCTTCACACTTCCGGGTCCGGGAATTTGGAGTGTAGGCAAAACTATTTCACTCATTTGCATCGAAAGTCACCGACCGAGTGGAGCTACATTCTCGGCTGCCCTTCTCGGGATGGAATAATTTTAAAATCAATTCCGTCGTCAAACGCGTGTTTAGGTTTTGGCAGGCTGCCGTTTACGGATTAGATTATCAAAATACCCGATTTCGGGGCCTCCAGAAGCGATCCCCAGAACCGACAGCCTAACAGCGCTGCCGGGAGCCCCACAACCGCTGTGAATGGCCGGAGCCGTTCACAACGCACACGATAGATTCAATTAAAACAGTTATTTCATGCCATGGTTTCAATTATTGGAGTTTTCTGGGCGTGCAGCATGCGTGTGCAGGATCCGCAGGTCAACGCCGGACGCTCTCCGACGGTCCGAGGGCTCCGGCGATTGGTTCCGGCACACCCCAGAAAAAAAACCACACTCAAACCGGGGGGCCTCCGGGCGAAAGCGGACTCATTTTGCGTTTTTGGGCACCCAGGATACGCCATTTTTTCTTCTCCACTCCGTGTTCGGACCTGGGACCGGACCGACCGCATGGCATGGCTTCGTTCGTCGTTCGTCGGAGTTTTGATATTGATTCTTGTTTGTCGGAACTGGCCCCCGGCGGGTGGCAAAGGACTGGACCTTCCCTCCCTGTGGTGCCATGGGTTGTTGTTGCCGCTATTGATGTTTATTGCATCAAGCGTGTCCATTTTCGGGCGGCCGAAGCCGAAGGCCGAGCGCAAAAACCATCCCTCGATCGTCGTGAGCGGGAGTGTCGTTTCGGTTTTTTGCTGTTTTTAATTTCGTTTTGTTCGTCCCCGGGAAGCTGTCGGGGGAGGGGGGGCCAGAGTTTTGAAGAAAGGCTTCAAGCTGTGGCCACAAGCCGAGAGAAGCAAAAAAGCGCCTTTCATTTCATCTTTCATTCATTTCATTACGACCGTCGTCGTTCGAATCCGCTAGCTAGGGTTTAGATTGATGTGCAGTTCGATATGCTGACCACCGTCCATCGCGGAACCTGGATTGGGTTCGGATGGGCGAATGGTCACAATATTTTCATAACATTCTGCGTTGTCAGGATGCATTCTGGATCGTTCGAAAGATTGATTGGAGTTTATGTTGGCGTCGGCACTCAGTGCCTGTGGCCGACCGGTACGTATCGCCCGAACAATGCACTACCGGGAACCGGAACGGGCCGGGAAAGTGACCACGAAGAATTTTGACCATTTTTTTGAAGAAGAAAATTGGAAAATGCACTCAGTTGCAATGTACTGCGTACTGATTGAGTGTATCGTGAACGAGTCAAACGGAAACGCGTTTGATTGACAAGCAATTCTACGTCCCAAAACCTGGTGACACAACATTTAGATACATTTTTGCGCTGAACTTTGTCTAAAACTATTCGGTAAGCTGTCTAGGTGACAACATTAGCGATAGCCTTTAGTAACTTTGAGCACTTTTCAGTAGATCATTTAAATTGGTTAGGAAAGTTAATCAAAACCATTGAGCCAATTAATCGGCCTTTTATCACATCGAATTCATTCTCAAAAAGTAGTTAGATGGCTATACTTGAAATTAATGGTACTTAGTTAGTACTTAGTTAGCTCGTATTAGTTGCATACTTAAACCTTATTGAAAACTTTTATCACTTTTTCTGTTTTGGAATCGGACAAAGCTTTTTAAAACTAAGTTTACTTCCAGTAAGTTGGAAAGGACAGAGGCGTGTTATGGCCAACTTAGATCTTGTTGAAGAATGATGTACCCAGGGGTAAAAACCAAGCTAAGTTGTACCAATTTAAAGTGGAGCCGTTTCACCCATTCGTTAGACAAACAGACGACCGAAGATTCTGTTTGGCACTAGCCCAGTTAGCTTTAAATTTCTCCGAAATTGTACTCACTTAAATTTTCACAGGCAGCAAAGACACTTTACCGTGCGTCTACTCGTACTGCGGCCATTTTGTCTTTTATAAATGGATGCTACTCGGCAGCTGCTCCTTGGTTACCATGACTATATCTTCAATTTTCTTATCGAAGCAACCATTTCTTTTAAACATTTTTATATGAAGCTTTACATTCAAATCAATAATTTACATACAAATTGGCGAACCTCTGTGATCCAAGCCCATCCAAAAAAGGCGAAGGACAAAGGTGGCCCAAATTTGGCCTTGAACGATAAATTATGTTCACCTGATTTTGTAGCCAATAAGGGAATCAAGTTTGCAAAAATAAAATCTTTTCGATCGGTAAAAGAATTTCCAGTTGCCGGGTGCGCGTTTTCGAAGCCTGGCGATGATTGATAATAAGCCAATTTCCCCTTCGGGGCGTAATTCAATTATATTAAGATGTCACCGTTTGAAACACGGAACTCTGGCCGGCCCCGTGAGTAGGCGCTGGAAACGCAACACGACAGACAAGAGTTTAATTTTTCGCTTACAACCAATTTCCCGTGGACCCGCTCCCGTCCGTCGGTGACACAAGCGCGCGCCGCCTTGTTGTGAGCGAACGTGATGCTTGATCCAATCACTGTCCTAATCAGCGATCCCATCAACCGATTCCGCCCAGCACACAGCCATCGCGCCAAGGCGCCGTTCCTGTTGGTGGCAACAGTTCCAATTATATAGGTTCCACCCTGACCCACCAGGGCCATTGTCTGCCTCACGATGCCTTGTAAACGGTTCACAGCATCCACAGAGTATCTTTCGGAGTTTGCGCCGAGTGTCTGCCGCCGGAGAAGAAACTCTTCCGCCAGCCGCTTTGACGGACCCTCCGCGGGAAATGTACAAAGGAAAATTTGACACCCAACACACACCAGCGTGAGGAGCGTGGCGCGCATGCCCGGAGGCTAGCGGTTCTCACACCTCTCCAGGTCACCAGCGCCGAGTTCCCATGGCCGAGCGAGCCTCCTCCTTCTGTGTTGGCGGAATTCGCGGGAGTCGGCCAGCCTGTGAGTGTCCTTGCCAGCACCTTTCAAGGTTCCGCGACTTTAATTAAATGCAATCCTCTTTTGACGCTCCGAGGCGACGCATCACCTTAAAAAAATCCGGTCCGGTCCGAGCGCAGAATTGGAGAACCACCGATTTGTGTGCTTCCGTCCGGCGATTAGTCTTCCCGAAGTCCCTGTGGGTTCACCGCGAGCCCGTAGCACACAACTGATCCTCCGGGGGAAGCCTTGTTAGCAAGGGCCTGTTCTCCGCTATTAAATTAGCCACGACACACGGTTCACCTACGGCGGCTCGGAGGCCTCGGGTAAATATTGAATCAATACGAACCGACCGGTGTGGTGCGACGGAGGATTACATGGTCGACGACACGGGCCTGATCTGATGACGGGCCAAACAGCGGGCGACGTGCGTGTCCTTTCTGTGCGACCGCCCCGAAAACGCACTGGGGGCCATAAACAGTTATTAGAGGGTTAATTAAACACTTGCCACGTGGCCTGCCAACTCCCGCGGTAGGTCACAACTTCTGTAAACGACTTGTTACTGTGACAAAGCCCGACCGGGCCAGTCGGGGAAACGGAAGCCAGCCGGGGGTACGGGAAGTTACGCACGCTCCGGTGGCTTCTGTCATTTATCGCCTCCGGGGACTTGTTTCCTGGAATAGCGTCTACCAGTTCCGGCCGCAAGCCGGAGCATGTTCGGTGTGTTGATCTCGAAATCGAAATCTCTCGAATCTCACTTCCTGATTCTTGCACCAGTTAAGAATCGAGGTGTCCGAGGCTCACTGTTGATTTTTCCCAATCAGTTCCCGGTTCTCGGGCTGTGCGTGTTGCCTACCTTGCAGGCGCCCGTTTGGCACCAGGGGCAAGATACCCGGATCGCGGACAAAGAAAACTGGGCCCCAGTCGAGGTTGACTATTCCGATTTCGTTTCACCGGGAAAAGGTTTGTTTTCGCACAACCGAGGCCACCACCGGGAGGTTGGTTTTGTTCTTTGATTGTTTCTGTCGAGTTGTGGTCTGTTGTGGCCGGCGTAGCGACAGCAGCAGGACAGCAGGAACACGACACGGGCAGGCCGACTAAACGTCTTTCGCTGCAGTAGTCGCAGCAGCAAACGTGGATTTTTTTGGAGCACCGCCGGAAGAGAGTGAAAACAGAAGACGACCCACGTGTGAGGGCCGTGCGGAACGGAGCGATGCGTAGCGAATCACCTTTTTGATTTCTACACTTCGTCGAAGATAATTGTGGGAAAACCGTTCGTTAAGAGCCGGGCACACCTCGGCTACGAGACAACAAGCCGGTGCGGATCCGCTGCACCTAGAAGGACTAGAATTAAGCTGTCAAATGCAAATGCAGTCGGCAGCCGGCAGTCGCCAGTCACTTTCCGGGCGCCATTGATCGCTATCGCACCGGTTTGATCTTTCTCGCCCCGGAAATAAAGGACGAAGATGGTGTCCTTTCTGCTCGGCTGTTCATTTATCTCTTTGAAGCAACAACAATCGGGCCCGGGATGCGTTAGACAATCGACAAAAAGTTGGAAACACGGCGTGATACGTTCAGGGGTTCTCGTGCAGGATTTTGGGATGTGCGCGTAACACCAAAGAGTCTTACCAATCATAAAAAGGTGAATTGATAAAGACTTCCTGGAGTCTTCCTGGTAAACACTGTTATTTTACCATTTTTACGAAGCTATATAAAGGAATCTTAATTATACTAACAGTTCTAATTTCAATTTCAATTTCTGGAAAGTTGGTGGGTACGTCAAACAATGGCTGTACCACCTGGACAACACACACACCTCGTCATGAAATCAATATACGATTCAATCATCGATCCCATGCCCCATTTTCGAATGACAAGCGCGACTCGGTTGCTTAAGTGATACCCATGTTCCCAGTTGTTATCTGGCTAATGGCCAGCTCCATCAAGCGACAAGCGAAACAATTCGAAACAACGACATCGGATGGCGCGGTTGTGCTCGGTCGAGTGCCGAGTGCGATCGGAACGCACCGATACCAGGGGTGATTATGTAAAGGTGACATGTAGCCGAGGATATTTAACAACAATAAAGGACGAAAAACAACGAGGGATTAGAGTCTCACCAGGGAAAAAAACACGATACAAACACAACCCGGCAAGCAAGCCCCCTTTGGGTTCTCGATGTTAATGATAGCAGCACGGTGTTGGATGGGTTTGGCGAATAACCGGGAACCGGGAGGCAACCCACCGTTCGCGTTGCGTGTCCTTGTGAAGGTCCTTCGAGTGTCGAGCTTCGAGTAAAAGTGGTACAGGAAGCAGGCCAATAAATGCGGGACCGATGGAAGAGACAGAGAGACAGGGACTTTGAAGCTATTGAGGGCCCAAAGGCTACGAAGTGGTAGAATGAAGATCCTTGCGTTATGATACGATTATTCGATACAGTCTTTTGTGTGAGAAAAGTGGATAGTTGCCCATTGTGGACTGCTAATTACGGTCTAATGATTTTAAATGGGAAACATATGGACCGGCAGAATGGGGTCTCGAATAGTGTTACGAGTGTGTCACATCCTTTTTTTTGTCGAGGGGCATTTGACAAATGTTACAAACGTTACCATTCTGGTTTTAATCGAACTGAGAGCATCGAGCATAGTCCAACGGAACGACAAAGTTCGTTTCTAATGTTCTCAGTGCAATCCGTTTTGAATCCGCCATTCTCACCGGATTCGGAGTTTCGGAGGATTTCGGCCTTGAGTGCGCTAAACTAATTAAACTGTTGACGCATGCGCCAAACAGACCCCGCAGACCAAAGGCCTGGGCCGACCGCACTGAGAAACCGTTTCGATTGCTGCAACCTGAAACCTCCAGCTAGCGCGATCTGAAAAAGGGCCCGGGCCGACGGCAGCCTTCCGACCGTAACCGGAGACGCTTGATGTGAAGGACTAGCGCCTGTGCGCGCTCTTTGCGCGTGTTTGGCGGCGAATAATTAGCGCAGTAGCAGCTCTGTGCAGATGTGCGCTGTCCAGGCGACATTGTCCATGCTCGGCGCTCCACAAATACGGCACGTTTGAAATCTCAATCCTCGAGCTGGCACTGCCCTTTCATCTGACCGACTCGCAGCCATAAAGCCACCGTATGCGGCGGTAACATCGCCAACGATTATATCTTAAGACGCGCTTAACAATATTCGCACGACCATTAACGCAATTCGTCCAGCTCATCATCCGGACTATATGCCAAGACTGCTCGATTAAATTTAATCAATCCCGCAAAACAAAATACGAATCAGCTTATTTGAAGTGTTGGCGGAATGACACATTATTGGCGCATTGTGACAAACTCCGTGGAAAGGCATTATTAAAAAAAGTTACATTTCTTAGCATCGACCGGCTAGGGGAATAACATCCCCACGCCGGGCGATCCTTCGAGGGTGCCAGTCACCTGCCCAACGGTTCGATTGTTTCGGTTTCACCCACCAGACAGCGCAGTGGGAACTTCGCCGCATGTTGCTGACGGTCACACGAACTGCCGGAGTCGTTAAAAAAGCAAATGAAATGCAACGATCTGCTTCCCTTCGAGAAATCGACCACAATTTGATTGCGGTCTGCCGTCCGCAGACGGGGTGGTGGTGGTTTTCCGTCCTGGAAGGACTTCTTTTTGCACTCCGTGCTTCGTGAAGGGTGCCAAAGGGCGCACGAAATCGCTTTTCGCAACGCTTCACCTTTAATTGTCCGCACTATTTATCATTGACCGTCGCCGTCATCGTGACGATTGGATGTTATTTTTCTCATAAAGGAAAAGTAATGTCGAACGCGAATAAATGACGTGCTGACGATCAAGTCTATCAAAAAGAGGCGTTTGTCCGAATCGGAATCGGTTACAGCTGGACGTGGTTACGGTAGAAACTAATTCGTTCGCCATAGTGAAGGTTATCGTTGGGAATGCTAATGATTTATTTACTTATTTACCTAATTTATTTACTTTATTTTTAGGTCTAAGCGAATGCCCATATTTTTGGCCCCAGTAGTATAAGTATTCGATTTATTTGCGATGCGATGTTTTTCTGCTGAACGCTTTGGCAAATACACAATCGAGTTCAACGGTTACAGGAACAGTCACATAAATCAAATAAAATAATAATACTTCTCATCAATAAAACTTCAAATGTGTGTGTTCAAATTGTTGTGGTCAACGCTCGTTACACATGAACATTGCGGTTTGGAGAACATCGCGGTTTGTGTCCTGAATTCTCATAACTATAGCTCAGAATTACCACAACTGTGTAACACAACTGTATGTAATGTATGTAATGTTATGCAAACAAACAATCGCTGATTGTTGCAAAGGTCCAGCAGTTCAATCAAATATCTATAACCGAACCGCCGCCGGCTATTATTTATTTCATTTTTCAATCAAACCCAAATCGCCAGGCCCGTTACCAATACTGAATATGATTACCCTAGCCTAGGTAGGCGTCCTTTTCGGTTCTGCTGTCCAGTGGGATCGAATCTATTCCGCGAAAAATCTCATTCCCAAAACTAGGGTTTGCTCGCTGCCCGAGGGACCAGAGCGAAATAAAGTGAATGGATTGTTTAATAATTGTCAAATTATTGCCTAAGTACCAAACAAAACTCAACAAGCGACCCCACGAACCAACCATCTCCGGGGACTTTCCGTGCGCCACACGACGACGCCGGGAAAAAATCGCTTTGAACTTCAGTCAACCGAGAGAACCCCGGCGTGGGTTGAGTGGCGTTGTTGCTCACTTTGCTCCCAATTGCGTCCCGCAGTGGCAGCGTCCCGGCGCTGAAGGCGGTGTGAAGAGACCGGAAAGTTTTTGTTGACCCTGGGCTGGGAGGGAAAAATCCTGAGAAGGTGCGCCCTTATTCCGCCCGCTGGACTTCCCGGCCCGGCGGAAAGGCACCTTGACGGATGAAATAAATTTCAATTTCATCGCCGTTCGAATACGAAAACAAACAGAGCAAGAGAGCGAAAGAGTGTGTGTGTGTGTGTAGAGGTGGTGCCGCGTTTGGCGGGACTTCGGGATCAAGCAGGGAGCACGGAAACCCGGGCCCGGGCTCGGGAAAACGGTCTGCCGTTCAGTGGCGTGCAACGGTGCGGAATAGGACGGAACGGAAAAATGAACCATTTGATTCGGTGTGGCTTTTTCTATGGCCGGGAAAACAACGGCCACTCGTCTTCCCGCGCCGTTCCCGGGCGCAGGATGCGGAATTTTCCCGCGACTGCCACACTTTCGGTCTAATCCGCAGCACGCGGCCCACAAGGGGTTGTTGATATCAACTAGCTGTGCTCAGGCGAAACACGCGGCCCCGGAATGCTCTGTCGGGACACGTGGGGCTGCTCTATTAGTGGTCCTTTCTTGGTCCGGGACCGGGGAGTCAATTAATGAGCCATTGATGCAGGCGAGCATCCGAATGATTGGCTGCCAATTGAGTGGTAAATTGGGTTTTAATTTGCTGATGGAAAATTTGAAATATTCGCCACGAGCTCTCGAGCTGCCATTCGAAACGAAGTGGCAAACGTGTCAGGAAAAATTAACGTTAATCTGTTACGCCACTTGTTTTCGGGTGCAGCCGTTCGGAAGACTAAATTTATATTGCACTTTTGTCTGTTGCATTTACGGGGCTTTTGGTACATTTTCAAAGCTTCACAGACATTCAGGGGCAGTATTGATTTATTCTCAACAAACAGAAACACCTTAGCACTAAGCCTTGCCTTCGAAGGAGAACCAAAACCAACAGTTGTCGGAAAGGCCAAAAGTTGGGAATAGTTCTTAGCATAGTTGTGACGTCTTGAAAAGTATAAAGTATTCTTTCGTTTCGCTAAGCAACTATTAAGAGCGCTATTCGGTATTCCGTGAACACAGCAGAGCATGGACGGCAGAACGATAAACTTGTTTTGCCGATGATTTGTTGCATTTTGCGATACCAAAGGCTACCAATGACAAACAAAAATTGAAATCCTTGAACCAGCCAACCAACGGTACATTTTGTGATCGTCTTGTGCCTAACACATCTGATTTTTTTTAAATTTAATTCATTTTTTTATAATTAACCTTCAACCGAAATTTTTGCACTCAAGTTGATATGCACTGTCAGGGTTCGAACTGGTGATTCTTTCGTACAGAAACTGATACACTCTGTCAACTTTCTATAGCCGCATCCAAGTTTTACGCACTTCATCATGTTTGCAACATAGTTTTTGAATAATGGCAATTTCAGTGTGATTGTTTGGTAAAAAATCAAGTAATACTGTAATTGTAAACACTGTAATCAAGTAATCAACAACTGTAAACACTGTAATCAAGTTTGTCAAAAATAGTATATGTCAATTTCGTGACCGTCATTCGTTTCTATAGCCGCACTTTGAGTTTTGCAAGTGGATTACTTAAATATGCCCAAAAGGAAGTGTTCTAGGTGAAAAGAAAAAGGATCGATAGAGGCATATAGGCTGGAGGGTGTTGCTATTCGAGAAATGGCTCGAAGAATTAAGAGATCCAATAAAGTGATCCGTAATTAGTTAAAGGATCCTAAACGGTATGCAACTGTGCAGCGTACTCCGAACAAATCCAAGATGTCGATGAGAACCAAGTGGAACATTGTTAAATTGGCGTCAAATTCGACCGTATCGCTATCAAAAATCAAATCTACACTGGATCTGCCAGTGAGCAGGGAAGCTATTCGCAAGGTTTTGCAAAACAGCCCGAATATAACTCGAGTAAAAATGACCAAGGCACCAAATCTAAGCCAACAAAAACGTGTGGAATTTGCTAAACTGAACATGGAACGTCGGTGGGACATGATATCTTTGGGTTTTCTTCTGCTTTTTCAAGAGCATATTTGGTATCAAAAGTACCAATGCCGTTTTCTGGTTTCTTCGTGTAGGTGATCTTTTCTGATGAAAAATGGTTAATTTGGATTGACTTAATGGTCTAACAGGCTACTGGCGAGTTTTACGCAAAGATCCAGAGTACTTCTCAACCCGTAACTTTGGAGAAGGATCTCTGATGGTGTAGCTTGGGTTTTGCTCTACGGGCAAGATCAGTCTGGCTTTTACATCTGGTAAAATGAACTCTAACGATTACATCCTGATTCTAGAAGATAGTCTGATCCCGTTTACAGCTGTCAACAGCCGAAAAAATGGGGTTTTCAACAAGATAATGCTAGCATTCACACCAGTTCGATAACTAGAACATGGTTTGCTACCCATAAAATCGATTTGCTTGGGTGGCCAGCGCGAAGTCCGGATCTAAATCCAGTTCAAAATGTCTGGGTTAGGCAAACTTATGCGGATAGGAAACAATACAGTTTTATTATTGACCTTAAGGCATCCATTTCGGAAGCTTGGGAACATATGGACCCACAAATATTGAAAAACCTGGTTGGCATTATGACAAACAGAATTTTCCAAGTCATTCAGCGATCAGGAAAGTCAATTAAGTCTAATTCTGACCGAGATCTAATTTTATTGGGCATAACTATTGGACCTCAGAGTCGAGTATTTTTAGTATAGACCAATTCTTTACGGGCACATCACACATGATTAAATGTTATTTGTTTTGAGCCCACCAGCCCCGTCGATAACCAATTGTAATTCTGCTGAACACAACGAAATAAGGCTGGGTTTATTTTGATCGACCGTGGTGATTGGTTTCGTGGATCGACGTGTCTCGAGCTTTGGAGCTTCCTGCGGGAGCCGCCAAAATTAACGTTCGCCGTCAAACGCTTCCACGTGCGTCCTATTTAATCAACCCAGCCGCCGACGCCGCGGGTGCGCGTGCGCCCGCGCCGACGTACCGGAAATGACAGCTGCGCAATGGAGCCGCGCTCGGAGCCACCGGCCTAAACGCGGCTCATAATTTGTGCGATTTAAGCTTATAAAATAATGGACTGGACCGGACTGGCGCGCGCGCTTGCGTATCTGCGCGTTCGGCTCTTTACGAAACGATCGATTAAATCGAATGATGAATCAAGCACCGGGGCTGGGGCACCGGAAGCGCACCGCCGAGCGCCAGACGCGCTCCGAAATTATGGCACGAACTTTGCGTCCTTCATGCGGTGGTAGTGGATTCACTTTTTTTTTCTCTAAATTTATTTTAACACGCCACGCCGCGAGCTTCGGTTTCCGTTTGCGGTCCCGAGGGCCACAGGGAGGCGAAACAAAACATCTAGCTCTCCCGGGCTAGCTAATCAAATTAAAATCTACGTCTTCCTGCGGTCTTCCACCCGAGTCGGGTCGAGTCGAGAGGTCCGCGAGGACGAGATGAAAGAGGCGAACCGCTCTCGCGTTACGCAGCTGTGTGCTGTATAGATTTCATTCCGTCTGCGGCCGATCCGCAGCTTCGTCCGCGAAGCGATCGCGCAGAAGGCCTCTGCTGCTGATTGATGTTTGTTTTTGCGTGGAGTGGAGTTGTTGTGTCTTCGCGCACTTTGTGGCTTCTTTTCGCTCGCTCCAGCTCCATTTGCATTGTCTTTGCGTTTGGCCACGGCGGCCACAATGGCGGCCTGACCGTGTGGGGAGTGAATTTTGCATGCAAATTTCGTTTCTTTGTTATGTCCTGACCTGTTAGAGTAGGGGATCACCAGAACCAACGTGCACACAATGAGTGCATCAGGATCAAGCATGGTTCTGTCAACCGTTTGGCGGGCGGATCGCTCACCGGGGTGGCCAGATGTTGAACCGACCGATGGCGGGATTAATCTTCGCCTCCCTTTCGGGAGTTCTGCCCCACTCATTGTAAACTTGCAAATGTCAAAAGTCAATTGATGTGACACTTTCGGCTGCGAGGACCACGAACGAACCAATTATGGGCCGCCAAACGAATCGCTGCTCTGACAAGCTCTGCCTTCATGTATTATCCTTTCTTCTTTATTAATAAACAAAATCATGCCGGGCGCGCACACACAAACACGTGGAGAAAGGATTGCGATTTGCCGTTCAAATTATGCTCGTTTCCGCTTACAAAAAGGGTTTGGCCGAGTTTTTGTGCGAGGGCAACAAAGCAAAACCACCGCAAACGCGAGTCCTTCGAATTAAAATATCGCATAACCAACAATTTGCTCGATAATTCATCGCGTCACGCGTTAGACAAGGGCACGACGCGGTTTAGGCCGGCGAAGCTTTCGTCGCGAGTTGGGAACGGTTCCTTAAGAGGCCGCGATGCGCACGTTAATTGAATTATAATACCCGTCGGCGTGTTTTGTGGCGCGCCATTAAGTGCGTGAGCGGGTCCTTTATTTCTTCAAATTAGAACTATAAAACGGAAGCATCTATCACCGTGGGTTGCGGGGTAAAGAAACGGCTTCCGGTACCGCCGAAGAAAGGTGAAGAGGTCGTCCTCCAACTTCTTTCTTTACGCCATTTGACGCCCTAATTGGCGCTATTAAAGAGGATTCAAACTATCTCGGCTCTTTCTCGCCAATCGGTTTTCAGTCGGCAAAAGTGCCCAGGAAGAGTGTGTTCAGAAATAGCCAAACTAGGTTACGGCTTTACACCGCTAACAGTCATTCTTCGTGATGTCGTGAGCGCATATGGGGGCCGTAAAACGTGGAAAACTGAATAAAATATTCATAGCCCTTCTTCATGGGCATCGACGTCGCCCGTGATACATTGTAAAAAAAAAGGGAAACCAGGTCACGCGCGAAAAAGGACACGGACGGGCGCGCTCCGTGGCTGTAATTCTAATTCATAAATTGGCCCTTTATTTCACCAAACTTTATGAGCTCATGTGTATGCGTCCTCACTAGGGTTCCGCAACCACATGTGCCGAACCCACACCGAAACGACGTCCGAAACTACTTTCGGCCGAATAAATCTATCAAATTTATTTACCGTTTTATTGCGCAAAACCCTCGACCCGGACCCCGGCGGGAATAGTAACTTTTGTTTCGATAACTTTGGATCACCCAAACCAACCCGCACAACCGGGAAAAAGGACCCACCGCCCAAGGACAGGTCCGGAAGGGGAACTCCCGCTCCCCATAAAAAAAAACCTGGGACCGCCATCGGGACCCATATCTGCAGTTTATTTCCATATTTAGTGTGGAAAATCCGTAAAGATAATGCTAATAGCTATAATCGTGCGGTCTGCCCCCGCCAGTCGCAGAGGTTGGGGATGGCGGTCGGCCAGACACGTGTCACTGTGTCGCGCGCTGACAAGGTGCTGAAGAGTGCCCGGGAGTTTGCAGTACGGCGGATAAATTAATGACTTTTTTTATTATTATTGCACCTTCACGCACGCGAAACTTTTGGGCGACCCGGTCCCGGTCCTGGGTACGGTGTAATTATTTCGTGCCGTGCCTGTTGGGGAAATTTTCGGACGACCTCCTGACGAGTGCTTTCGTAATGAAATCACCCTTAATCCATCATCCACCTAGCCATGGTTGTGGTCAGTTGCCAGCTTTTCTTGTCCGTGGTCGGTTGGGAAACTGGCTGAAAAACCCGGTATGCCGGTCGGTCCTGTCGGGACTCTCCGTTTTTGCGACTCCCCAACGGAGCATGCCAACACGTTGTTTGGATGTTTCGCTTTGGAATGTCAAAGGGGGGGCGGTGTAGGGCGTTCTGCCGTTCGCCACTCCATACGGTGACCATAATGACTGCCATTCAGCGCAGGACCGAGAGAGAGAGTCCGGTGCCGAACGGACCGGGGTTGATAATCAAGAGAATTAAATTTAATGATTTTTATGACCGAATGATTAGGAGCGAAACTTGTTTGCCTACACCGCCGACCCGTGGCAGGGTGTGCGAATCCATAGAGGGAAATAAAGGTCCTAATCGGACTCATAAACCAGAGTCTGATCGAGGCGCACGGGGTCCTTAATTCTATGATGCTTATCCGGAGCGTTCTGCTTGTGCACGGAATTAGGCATTCAGTTGATACACGGTTTTATATACCCGGTTGGGTACAAGAAAGTTTACCCATTTTCCCTGTAATTAACTCGACAAGAAAGAGTGATTCGAGGTTAAATTTTAAGTGTCGCAACCTCAAGCCACAGTAACCTAATTGTGGAGACCTTTGCTTGCATTCAACAAAATAATTCAATTTTACAGTAACAAAGAACTATTTGTAGAAATTAAATTCATATAGTAGAGAATGGTAAATCGAGTATAGGGGGGTCATATAATATTTGCTTTTGAAACGCAAAACACCTAGGTAAATCAAAGATGAGCTGGGTTCTGTGTATGGGGAATGTTAAGAACGACCGCACTGATAGATCAAAATGTTAGGAACAGCTAGAACAAACAAACGACCTGAGACCTCGATCAGGAGTATAGACGAAACAAGAACGCTCAACCCTGTCAAAATCAGGGACACGACCATGAAGAGGTAAAGGCGGAAAGAAATACAAGTTTTTGATCGACTAGTGAGACCCACGAGGACGGGCTCACGGATACAAAACCGTATTTTTTCTTTTGTCGCCAAAACAGGGAATCTGCGTCATCATTTATTACAGTGAATTTAAGTGTCTCTGCAAGAGCTGGGGAAGACGATGAACGTTCAGGGCGCAAAAATGCTGTAAGTACCGGCGGAAACATGGCCAAAATTCTTTAAATGGTGAACTTTGAACTTAACATTAGTAATATGAGTACTATTTGACCGAGTTTCGGAGCTGAGGGCATCGCTGATAGAACTGTGTAGAGTTACAAGGTGACCATGATGAAAAATAAAAACGGATTCACAAACAAGGCCCCCAGTCTTTGTTGGGTCGGAAACTTATCAAACCACCGCTGTATAGTTTGTTTACAACCTTCGAGGCCCTTTTTTGTGTGTGTGCAAGGATTAGTTCAATAAGGTCGTTTGCTAAACGCAACCAACCGACCGACGCGTGTAGCGATGTTTTGTGATTTATGAATTGCGATCGTCTTTCAGCGCAAACGTAAACGGTTTTCCATATTTCCCGGTTCGCGGGCCCGAAGCCCCCGGTTTTTTGGTCGCCCCATACGTGTTCGCATGCCAGCGAGGACCCGGTGCACACGGTGGGCTCATAACATGCTAAAATGTATTGCCCAACCACGACCGAACCGGCATCTGCCATCGATTTGTGTCCTCTTGCGTATTAAACTCCCATAAAACGCTAGCGTGCAATAAAACAAAATGACACAGGAAAGTTGTATCTAGCCGGTCGCCCCGTGGACCCCCGGGGGCCCGTGGTGGAGAAATTTCGATTTCGAATCAGTGGTTCCCCCGGGGGGAGGGTTGGGTTCCACATATGGCCACATAAACGGAACAAACGGCACCGCGGCAATAAAGCCAACTCGTTGATGCCGGCCCGCGGAAAAGCGATTTGTCTTTCGCGGATCGCCCGTGCGTGCGTGCTCCGTTTGCATGGGAATTGCATTCCTGGCTGGTTGGCCTCACTCCGGTGTGTGTACATAGTTTCAACATTTTCATGCGCATAACTTTGACAAATTGAACCGACGGAAAACATATTGAATCGAATTACGGGCGCTGCCGGTATACTTTTGAGTCCTGGCGCGGCGCCCACCAGCACCACCAGCCCTGTGTGTGTCTGACGTGGCACTGGGGGGCCTAGGATTAACCGTGAACCGCGCCGCTGCTCTCCGGTTAAATACAGGCTGCAAGCTATTCGCCGATTTGGTGGAGGGAATAATTTTACGAGTAATAAGCACGCGCCACCTGTAATGGCAGCTAAAGGAAATGAGTTAATGTTAACGATTTTGCCGGAGGCGGCCGGCGGCTTTGTTCGGGACGGCGAGCTCAGCAAAAGTGCTACCGACCACGAATATCCTGGCGACGTCGTGGCGACCTGGGTTCTGGGCTTCTCACGCGTGTATTTAAAACACTATGGGCGGCAATCGCTTGTTCCATCGCGCAGATAAATACGGCATTTTATTGGTGACATTATCGCCGGAACGGATAAGTGAAAACTAATGCGCCGAAACACACACACACAGACGCACGCACACGTGCCATATCACAATACAATTATGGTTTACGACCCGCTTCGGAATGGTTGGCCTTTTCCGGCGGAATCGAGGAAAATTAACCAAACCAAACTCAGCGTCCGCCAAAAAGGTCCACTGAGAAAGTGTTTATACGGGTTTTAGGTATGCCTGTAGTCTAACCTTTCCTTGTACTAGTAGCACGAAGATACCCATAAGAATGAGTGAGGTCCAATTTGGTGTTCGAAGCAGTTCATAGAGTTTGGTTCGATTCTGACTGGAAGATTAAACAATGCACAATACAAGAATTATGTTCCAAAAACGTTCCTTCTAAGCTCCCATTTTCCAGTTATGGTTCATCATGTGACAGTCGCAACCTGGAGTTTCCTGTTCCTATTTGCTATTTACTTAATAGAAATCAGAAAGGAGCTAAAGTCGATCGTTGGAAAGGAGAAACGAAGCGAAAGGATTAAAGCCAAATGTAATCGCTAACTCAAAAGGTGGACAGAGTCAACGGAAACTTAACAACCGATAGAGGATCCAGGACTTGTAGAAAGCATAAGGATAATTAGAAAAATCGTATCGTAACGCATATAGAACCGTCTGACTTTTAAGAGATACGAAGGAGTCAGCTCTAAAAGTCTTATTAAACGTTCACCACCAATGAAGGAATGAAATCATAGTTGTGAAGCTTACAAATATGCTAAAACACACCCAGCTTAGAAACAACCTTTTTTCATCGAATTACTGCACTCATTTGGAGACACATACGTACTCGCCATCTTGATTGGAACTTTCGCTCCCCAATATCCCATCTGAACACCCTGATTTCCATAAACCGTGCCTCAAATGGGCCCCTAAATGAATTGCGCGGTTTGCGCTGCAACTTATAAATGCAAAATAAATTTATTACACAAAACTAGGGGCCCAACCGTCGCAACCCGAATCGATAATCCGAAGCCACTACTGGCTGGCCTGCCGGTGATGTGCAAGCTCAGGAACAAAGAACCCGCTCGCCGCTCTGTTTCGGTTCTGTCCACCGGCTCGAAACCACGCATTCAAGTTCCGCAGTCTTAATTACTTTTGGGGGTAATTTTTAACTCCCCCCGCCTCCCCGGACCCGGGCGCCAAGGTGGGCGGAAAGTGCGGTTTCGGTGGGTCCGCTGGTCGCGCCCGGAATCGAGCGCGGGACTCCGAGCACGGAGGACACTGTCCCGTGAGCCCCGTAGCTGGCTAATTAAAGAGCAATTTCCGTTCGTTCGGAACCCCGGACCCGGAGATGCACTTTCGGTCGTCGCGAAACGGGTGGACCGGTGGGGTGGTGGGGCGGTCGTTGCTGGGCGGCATAATTATACGGTGCACTCCGGTGCACGGCGTTGCGGTGGCGCGCCTGTTTCGCCGTGTCCCTGTCAACCGGGGTTCGAACTTTCGGAATTAATTTTCTACCCCGCCGCCGGCTTGTGGTCCCCGGAAAAGCGGTGGGTCGCCAGGTGCCGGTGACAGTCCGGGTGCGTAGTCCGTGTAGCCGTCGGCCCGGAATGGTCGGATGAGTAAATTAAATAATCAACGCCGAAACGGGCGAACACTCCTCGCACTCGCGCAGTCCAGTTTAATTGACAGTGCGCTCGATTGCCGGCTGGCCGTAGGGGGTCCGTTCTGTGGGGCTGTGCTCCACTCCGACGAGGTGCAGGAGCGCGAGGAAAAACTCCGGTGGACTCCGGTCCGGGCGTGGTGGTCCGGTGCTCGAATGCGCGTTCATTAAAAGGAATAATTTGATTACCCGTCGATTAAGCGGTGAACCATTGTGACGTCGTCCTGAAGACGCGCAGTGAGCAGAGGACGAAGCTCTGTATCGTTCGTCGTCATCGTCGTAACGACCCGACCCGAAACCCAGCGTGTCAGCCATTTTCTTTTTCGTCCCAGTCGTCCGAGAACCACATCCGAGAGATGCCGGCGGGCCATCCTACTTTTCTCACCCCAGAGGCCGACGAGAGCAGACGATGCGAGGGGACCAAACGCCCGTTTTCCTCGATTTTCCATTCCATTTACTGTAAGGATCCACCACCGCCGTCCACCGCCGACCACACAAGGATCTTCTTCGCCCTTCGTGAGGACGCCCTGCGATGATTAACGGAGGGGAGACCGCTTCCCGGAGCGTCTTGGGAGCGCGTCAGCGTTACGGACTACGATGCCCATTGAAGTTCAATTTGGAAGACAAATTGGTCTCATTGTTGGGGTGCGCCTCAGAAGATGCTTTCCTTGAGGCTTCGGGTTTTTTTTCCTTTTCGGTGCGTTTAGTGGAGTGAATGTGTAGGCGAACGGTTCTTGCACGGAGCGCGTCAAAGGTTAAAGGATTCAGCAGAAATTGTTGGGATACTGTAAGCGAAGTGAAGTGAAGTAGAATGTGTTCAAGTGGTGAGTTTTTAGCAAAGAATTGGTTCGAAATTGAATTAATCGCAGCAGTTTTAGAACCAACACAACTGAGGCGCTAGTTGGTTAGATTGCGATATGCCATTCCGGTGGCCATTATAGACAAGAGTTTATTTTCATTACTTTTATCCTACTCTATTGGAAGAATTCGTTGATACGGGCAATCCCTTTTGAACCTTCATTTGACTCAAACAAACTATTTCATGTCATGTCAACCATGTTGCTGGAACGACAACATTCAGTGAGCGAATCATAGCAGCCTTTGTCCTGTCACTGAGTTTGTGATCCCAACGAATAAGGATTCGTTGAATTGAATAATCTATTACGATCATATTATATTCCAATTTGTTACATGAAGCTTTATAATTGTTTAGACCTTTTTTTTATTTAATGAAGCATTTCAACATGAAAAAGATGAACATGTGCAAGTATGACACCGGATTTTGGTAACCGATGGCCCCAGCTGCCAGTTTATCCCTCATCGTAGTGGCAACTTTGCCTTGTGTTGACATCCTGCAAAGGATTTCTACTTAGAATAAAACCAAGTTTTGCTGCCACCGTTGGAACTGAACTTAAGACACCTTTTTGAAGACACGCAGAAAACAAGGAAGGTGTCTGAAATACTCTAGACTCAGCGCTAAAAGTCGAGTCGAAAGTAGAGTGTTAGAGTCGCTAGGAGCAATTGAAATAAAACACCAAATTAAAAGTGAAACGATACAATTAAAACGCCGTGCGACACAGCTGTCGTACTATTGTGTGTCTCTTGCATAGTGTAAAAAGGCAACACAATATTCACAAAGCAAGTCGCTCAAAGCAGCACGTTTACAAGTGTGAAAGACGCTTGTAACTAATGCCTCAAGATTTGTTTTGTCTCATTTATCCCACACATAATAGACACCGCCCTCCCCCGAAAAACGTCACCTTCCACAACGGACCATGACAAATGTGTTAATCTTCCATAATTATGTGAGAAAACATGTGTTTTCCTTCACCCGGCGGGCGGCCGGCCGGCGCAAACCCTTCCGCGGCGCACGGTCCCTTCGAAGATGCGAAACCCTTCGCCGCGGCGCTACGATCCCGTGGCGTAAGGAGCCGAACGAAGGGCCCCGTCAAGCGTAATTTAATCTGGATTTGGCTGACTGCTCGCGCGCTCGACCCCGGTCGGGTTGGGTACGGGTTGAGAAGGGCAAGCACCACATAAATCCTCCGGCCCACGCCCGGCCGGACACAGCGGCGACCGGCACGGTCCACGGATTAACGTTATGAAATTTTATAAATCCCATTTCGCCCGATCGATCTCGTTAAGTGTGTATTGCGCGAAACGGACGGCCAGTTCGCGGCTCCGGAAGACACAACAAGACGCGGCCAGAAGTGCGCCACACGCGAATGGCTCAAATGGCGTCTCCGAAAAGGAAAAATCACGTTCCCAATGGGCGCAGCGCGGGCGGTGGTCGGATTATTCAATTTCCCGTTCTCCGTTTCGTCGCAGGATGTCCTTTCGCTCCGATGCTGGAGACGAAGAAATTGGATACATCTTCTGCGGCGTCCTCCTCCAGCTCCGCTCTTCTGATCTTTCGATTTGATTGACTTTTCTCCGCCCGTTTCTGGCCGTTGTTGCCGCTCTCGGTTGCTTTCCTGTTCGAATTTCCCGTTTCATCTATTGCCAAGCGCTGCGAGGATGCTCCCTTTCTCTTGGCGCGGTCGTGACGGACGGAAAACCACTTGACAGACATATCTGAAGGGCCCCCGGGTCGGGTCGGGCCGGGAGATAAGATCTGATCCCGGGCTCGGGATGCCGCCGACTCACGTGACAGTGACAGCTCCACTAATTGTAATCCTTCATTCGATAGACAAATAGCTGGTAAATTACCGAAGCTTTAGGAGAGAGAAAAAGGGATTACGGACCGGTAATGATGTGCTTCGTCGTGTGGGTGTGTGTGATCCGGACGAGAGGCCAGGGATCCAAGGACCAGACCACGTCCAATTAAATGTACAAATTAATGACAAATCAGATCTGCGACTCCGCGGGCGATTGATTAATGGGTCGGTGTTTTGTTTCGTTGTTAATAAGCGGCACTTTTATCGCCGAACGATTATCGTGCGATTTTATTTGCCAGCAACTCCAGAAGCCTGTAGACTTATTTATCGGTATTTAGGTGAGATATGCGATCAAGCAGTACGTTCAAGATGTTCTCAGCACTTGTTTGAAAGGTGATGTTTCAGACTGGATTTTTACTAAACACCAAGTGATGTTTGCGGACTATAAACGGGTCAGTAACGCTACCGAATCTGTGAAACGTGACCGAAACGAAACCATTTCGAACCATTTCTAAACACGGACGGCTAGACATGGATTTAATGTGAGAATATTCAATGTAAGGGATCATGATTAAAGGGCAAAGACCATCGACAAATAACTGCGAAGGTTAGATTGATAGCACATACGCTCTGCTAGAGTGTTTGGTGGGATCGAACGGAAATCGTCCATCATGAACTGTTGGAACCGAGCGAAAATGAAGAGATCGGTCTTCTTCAGTGCACTACTCGATCGTTTTGTAGACAATTAGTTTATTCCGCATATCCAGGATGCAATCAGCTTTTCCTCAAGTGAATAAGTGTCTTAGGCTTCCCAGTCAAGCTCAGAGTGTATAATCTTGTAATTGTTCCACTTTTTTTAATGCACCACAAGTTCTGCACAGCCTCGACATGAAAATGGAACTGCTTTTGGGCCGGACCATGATGTGAGGCAAAGCTTCGAAGCCGTTGAAACCTTAGGCCCATCGTAATCTGTGAACCCGTTTTCCGCACTGTGAATTGGCGTGGGTCCTCTAGGACTACTGAAGAATGGTAACACACTCACATAGTCCCCGAATGGTTTGACCATCAAATGTGGATCGGCCGGTGATTACTGATTACTCAAAATTCGTGCGCCCCCCACGTTTCGTGCCAGCGAAGCATAACGCCGCACTGCGCATGATGTTTTATTCGTCAGGAAATTCCCTATTTACAGGATACAGGTGGCCCGTACCGCATACGGCACCGGGGCACCGGAATCACCACACACGCCACACGCTCGCGGCACGCGATCGGGCGACACTAATTAAATTAATTACCTCAACTAATGTGAACTATTTGAAGATGCTATCTAAACCGGCGGTCCTTGCAACCGTCGGGGGGCCTTGCGATAGGACATCCTCCGCCGGCCATAAGTTCCACGTTTTTATGGAGCCACCGACGGGGACAGTTTAATTGCACCCCCGCGCGCGCGTACCGTGCCGACTGTCAAAGCACGTTACTTGGCGCGGCGCTAGACGTCCAGTCCTGCCACGTCGGAGTAATCGGTGCCAGCCCCGGTGACCCCCAGGTTTTGGTCCGTTTAATTACGCATCACGCAGTTTGATCGCCAATCGCGTTCAAATGCCAGGCCCAGGAGTTGGGGTGCAATGGCGTGAGTAGCCGTGCTTTAGACGGACCAAAAGGAAACTTTCGCAACCACGCCCGGCGCTGTGCATTCGGTCTGTGCATGCAACGGCTAATTGCAACCGCGGCTGAGAAGGAGTGCACCAGGTGCACCACCCCCCGCTGGTTCTCCTTTGGTTGCACTTTTTCAATTTTCATAACAGTGCGCCTTCCGGCGCCGGCCAAGGAGCCTCGTTCCGGGGCGAGAATAGTTGGCTAGAAATTGAATCAAAGCTCCATTTAAATTAAATTAAACTCAATTGTACTTTGCAACCGTGATGCAATCGTGATCGCTAAACGGGGATGTGTGGGGATGTGGGTCGAGCCCTTTGCCTGCCCTTAATTGCCCCCCACCACCACCACGCAGGTGGCGCAGGGACCCACCGCACGTGTGCTGCACATTTGCGTAGTCACATTAATTGGTCCCAGCGGGGCCCGGGACCCAGCGGATTATTAAAACAGAGCATTGCGTGCCAAACCAACAAAAAAAAACAACGCGTCCCCGATTCACGACTGGTGGTGGGGGTCAATTACCATGTGCAGGGTTCTTTATGCTTTTCCATAATTTGTTATAATTGTTTCCAGTATCTATTATGCTAATTCGCCGTGACACAGACCGGGGCCGGGGCCGGTTCACGGTGAATTCGTCATTAAACAGTCAACGGCAGAGCAATCGAGCCGCATAACTGACCGGCGGGAATCATTGAGCAATTTGCAGCGGGTGATCCAGCGGCGGTCCGCACCAAACCCACCGGGAGGCCCCCCCGGAACCCACAATTACGCGGCGTGTAAATGAGTGGCACGGGATTGTAATTAAATTTTCCTTGCAAAATAAATGTTTTCTATCACAGGGGCATAACTAAATTGTGTTTTTGTTGTATAGTTCCGTTGCCGTTCACATTTTATTGTCGGTAGACAAACCGGGTGATGCTGTTGGTCCTTTCAGTCGTTTTTAGTACAGGAATTACAATTCTGCTGCGGAATTACGCACTGATAATCTAACAGGAGGTCGCGTATCCTGATTAACCTCAGAGTAAGCTTCATCTTGGGCCAGTCCAGCTGACCCAGCCGGTGAAGCTTAAATTTGATAGGCACTACGAGGACTTGCACTTGAACAACGCAAACGGTCGGCTCAAGCCGTCTCGGGATTCAAGATCTTCACTTCCCGTATTGATCATTCGATACTTCTCCGACAATACACCGCTCTTTTGCGACATGCCCAAGATGTGCGAGCTTCAAGTCAACAATTCATCGTCAAAAGGGTTCTTTTCGACTAGACTAGAAGCCCTTTTATACTTTTTTAGGCATTTCTTGGTTTGAACGGTGCTTTTCTCGAAAGGTTCGAAAAGGCGCATGGGTCAAAAAGTCCGAAGTCCGAGTCCGGAGATAGTAAGATCCCTGAATGATGAGCTGTATATTTTTATATTTAAACGCATATTTTTTAACAGTACTCCGGCGTAAGAGATGTGGCTCCGATTAGAACGAATCAGATTGTTGCAACCGAAACACACTCGAAAGTTAAAGATAGAACCTGAATTAAATCATAAGGGATCATTTTGATAGAGGTGTCGTATGGATTTATTGGCCCACGTACTGTAATTGTATTCTAATGCTACGAACCAGATGATAGAAGAGTTTGGTAGTTCAAAGACCATCAAAGCTACCATCAAGTGTTAGAGCGGCGTAACTTACTGCCTGGCAACCGGCATTTCTTCGAATTCTTTCCATTTTATGTTGTTTAAAACCGTGACGCGACTTTTAAGTGCCAAAAACACACACAGCGACAGCGTTGGTTTAATTTTTTCGCCGAAACAAACTCATGACAGCCCGTTCTGGTGGCGTCGTTGGGCTCCAAAGCAAATCGTGGACCCGAATCGTCACCTCGAAGTCCGAGGCGCACACATGCCACGGCCGCTCTTTCAGTTGCATGTCGCAACATCATTCGTCAAAATCACTAAACGATTTTCGCGCACCGACACGCCCGAGATTGAAATTGCTTTTTGGCCAACTTGGCCGGTTCCGGCTTTTCGGACCCCTGCCCGGGACCGCGTTCCTTTTTTGTTTGGGACCCGTGGCCGGGGCCGGGTGAAAGTTGTTTACGGGTGTGATTTTGCTTGTTGTTGATGCTTTCCGATTCCCGGATGTGGTTTCCTTTTTTTATTTCGTCACCTCTTTGCTGCTCCGAGACACGTCAGGTGTTGCCCGCTAAAGGCCGTGCGCGAGGGCTGGCGCTCGCGCAGGTGCCACGGTCGCCATGCGTCGGCGGCGGCGGCAAATTGAATTTAAATAAATAACATTCGACCGAAATCGGATTATGTGTGGCGTTTTAGGAGCGCTGGTTGCGACCGTAAAAAGCCTCCGTCCGTCGCCGTGTGATGGTGAACTTTGTGGTCGATGCGGCGGTGAGTCGAAAAACGAAGTTGTTTTCCATTTGCCGGGTCGGGCCGGGCCAGGGGCCCTCTCCAGAAAATTCTCCATTGGGCCCGCGAGAGTGCAAAGTTTACAGCGCGACCCCTCCTTTCAGCGTCAATTTATGAGGTGTCGTCCGTGGGACCGAAGGCCTCTGTGCCTCCGTGCCGGTGGAATCCGGCTTCTGCGCTAAGTGCCGAGCGCTCCGGCGAGTGGCCCCAAAAATTGACAGATAAAGCTGCGGAACCACCTACGTGTGTGTGTGTGAGTGTGTGGCATGGAAATAGAAATTAATTCGGTGCGACCCAGGCACCCAGGCCCCCCACCGTGTTCGTCGTGCCCTGTGACGAAACGTCACTTTGAGGTTATGTTTCGGTGAAACGCGAAATTCAATTTCGCTTCCACAAACAACGCGACCGGGGGCCGGCGCGAGACCCGGAGAGCGCCGAGTATTGACTAAACAGGACCCACAGTGTGTGTGTGTGTGCCCCGCGCATCCCTAGCACGCCGGAGCTGCCACCGAGACGGGGGCCCATTGTTGCTCCACCAAATTGCACAACTCCGTGTCTCGGAATCACTTTGCCCGGGTAGCGCTGGTAACCGTTATTACCTTTGACAGGTCGGGGCCGATGTGCATCCTTCCAGCCAGCCAGCCGGCTGGTGTCGGTGCATTACTCACGCCGGGCTGGTCCGGGACACATCAATCACGGGACTTTTTACAGTGCCACCGGCGAATGTTTGTACAATTTTATTGCGCAACACCCGCGTTCATAACCTTCGAAGGCGTCAAATCCGATTTGGTGAATGCGGGATCTAACGAGCGCGCGCGTTTGGAAAATGTTAATTTCCCTCAAGGATCCCCGAGCGGGAGAGAGAGGGAGACCGAATCCTACCTCGACCGACCGAAGAAGGGAAGGGTCCATCTGCGCACTCGAGCGGTAATGAAATCATAAAGTTAAGTTAATATTTAGCAGAAATTAGGCCCGTTAGGGGCGCCCCGTTTTCTGAAGGGCCTGCCGCTGCCCATCACACACACTCGAAGGACCGGCAGCGGGCAGCGAGAGACTCAGCGAGGGTTCGATCGATCGTTTGATGTAGTTATCGTCGCCCGTCCGGAGAACCCGTCGAAAATAGAATAAAAATCAACGCAACTCCGACGGCCGACTCCGGGGAAAATATTGACAGATGCCGTTCAGCCCGTTCGACCCTCGCCGACACGCCCAACGCCTTACACGCCTTTTGCGCGGTCGTTCAAAATCGATTATGACAGTTTTGCGTTCAAGCGGTCCTCCACTTGCCGGACCACCAGATTGCCCAGTGGCCGCGGGGTGCTACGGGGTGGAGATCCGCGTTGGGATGGTCGAAAAGTGTGTCTCGTTTAGATGGTGCCTTTTTCAGGTTATAATTTATAGAATAGTCTAAATAGGTAGTTAAATCATGGAGATAATGGGGACAGCAAGAGTCAATCTGGAGTCAAAGAAGGATATTCTATCGGACATTCTTCATTGAAGACATCAAATCAGAGCGTCAAATTATCAGAGCGTATGATGGGATCGGAAGAGACTCGTCCATCATAAGCTGCCAGCACCTGTGAAGCTCTGCGGCTCAAGCTCCGCCAACCTTTACAGCCATTCTGAATGTCTCAGGAGGAAGATATCATTCTCACTGATAACACAAGACAACAAACACCTTTGGTAATGTGTCAAAAATCATTCCGATCATTCCGAAGACACCGATTGAAAGCACGTCTACGAACCCTGCCATTTACGGAAACCTTGGTTAACAGGACATCCCCGAAGTCCATCGACGAACCTTTTCGAACAACCCAATCCACGTGGCCACCCGGAAATAATAGCGTTTTGATGAACTTATTCCGAGCCCAGCGCCGCTGCTGGACGTCAAAAAACGCAACAATTACCGATTTTAGTAAACCGCGCGGGCCCTCTCGCCCTCGTAAACGCCCTCTCTGGGCCTCGACCCGATTCTGGTCTGGTTTCTCCGGTTCGTCCCTCTCTTCACTCTGCGCCCCGCTCGCCGGGACTCTCGTAATCGTATTCATATGATGGTTGAAAATTGAAAACTCAATTACCGCCGCGATTTGCCAGCCAACCCTTAAGAGTGCCCTGGCTTGGCACGGCACGGGTCGACCCACCGCCGCCCCTTCAGCGTCCACCCCAACCCACCGCATGTTGGTGAACGAGAGGGTGAACATCGCCGCAAGCGGCACGCCACCCTTGAAGGGGGTCGAAATCGCCTCGAAATCCCACCGGCCGCAGGCACTTCCGGCGTCCCGGACCCGACCCACAACAACAACAACGGACCAACAATAACAAATAACTTTTGCCCATTTTTCGGGGCGTCCCTCACGAGCCCCCCCCCCAAAGGAATCGAATTCTCGGCGATCGGGGCCGATAATCGCCGTGGCTGGGGACTCACCTGAACGCGGACTTCCGGCAAATTGACTTTCATCGCGAGCTCCTCGCGGGAGTAGACATCCGGGTAGTGGCTCTTCTCGAACGCCCGTTCCAGCTCGTGCAGTTGGTAGGTGGTGAAGGTGGTCCGGTTACGTCGGTGCTTCTTCTTCGAGCAATTATCGTCACCTCCTTTGGGTGGCGGCGGACATCAAAAGCGGCATGGGGAGGGGGACACAACAAAACCCGAGACCCGTAAGTAGTCGGCTCACAGGGAGAGCGAGAGGGATCTAGTGTGACCTACCTTCGTCGTCGCTACCGGAACCGACCTTCTCGCCCTGCTCGCTGGACGTGGTCTGATTGAGCTCCTCGCTGGACGCGTAGCTGACCGTCCCACCGTCGTCCGTGCCCTTGTCCCCGCCGTCCACCGACTGCCGGTAGTCATCGGCGGTCGCCGCTCCACCCGACGGCCCGTGCTGCTGCTGTTGGGGAGTCGCGCCCGAAGGTGACTGCTGCTGCTGCTGCTGCGGGAGGTGCTGCTGTGTCTGTTGATGGAGATGATGTTGCTGCTGCTGTTGGGTCGTCGGATGGAGGTGATGCTGTGGCTGTGGCTGCTGCTGGTCAGCCTCATAGGCCGCCGCCGCCTGCTGCCGGGCCCGGAGCTCGTCGAAATTTTTCATATAATCGAAACTATTAGCCCTAATTGATTTATCGGCTGACTCATGCAGCTTATTATATTTGTTAATGGAGCTGTCGGACGGATTGCTTTCCGCGCCTCCACCCCCGCCACCGTCCGAGCCCGGGGCCCGCTCCGCGTATTTGCGCTTCAGCGGCCCGGACGCGATGAGGTCCTCCTCGTAGTCGGTGACTACGCCGCCGCCTGCCCCCGGTGGGCCGGTTTCTTCTTCGGGCGCACCGTCCCCCACCGGTGGTGCTCCTCGAGAGCCGCCACCGCCGGCCACCGCGTACCCCAGGGCCGCCCGGTAGTTGCGGTCGATGAAGTATTTGTTCGTCTCCTTCAGGCTCTTCATGTACTCGAGCTCAGCCTGGGCGGCCAGGTGGGACGGGTGACCGGTGGCCGTACCGGGATGCTGCGAGGGGTGATGCAATGCAAGATGATGCTGCTGCTGCTGATGTTGCTGTTGTTGGTGCGTCGGCGAAGGTAGCTGATGGGCAGGATGTTGGAGCAGTTGCTGCTGGAGGTGATTGTGGTGGTGCTGCTGGGCGTGCTGCAGGTGGTGGGCCGGATGGTGGTGGTGGGGCGAGTGGTGGTGGTGTTGCTGGTGGTGGTGGTGATGGGACGGCAGCTGATGATGGAGTCCGCCGCCCGCGCCGGACGACGGATCGAGGGCGGCGGCCAAGTCCAGGGATTTGATGTGATTTTGATAATTGGCCAACTGCTGCTGCTGCTGTTGCTGCTGTTGTTGCTGCTGCTGGTGCTGATATTTGTCCGGACTGCCGGAAGGACTGCCAAGGGCGGTACCGTAGGCCGGGAGAGGCGCTTTGGCGGCCAGCATTTGCTGCTGATCGCACACCTTGATCTGACCGAAGGGCGATGCACTGAGATCGGTCGCATCGCTCGAGTCGCCTGCAACGAGATGCGAGTCAACCTTTAGAGACGGTAACTCATTGGGCAATGCAATCGAGGGTAAACGCTATGAGCTACACATCTACAAGCTACATGCAACATGTTAAACGGACTTTTTATGTACATTAGATCGTCCACCAACAACTACTTCAATCCACATCCTTTGCCGAAACGGTCAAGTACTGCTGATTTGTATTTGAGCAATTGTAATAATTATTCTAACGATTCTATTGTTAGTATGTATGTGAGTATCAGTTTAGTAGCACCTTATTCAGTGTGCAGTAGTTTAACCATAGACACTGAAATAACATTATACAGGGTTATCCATTTTGTAGTTTCGAAATTACAGAGCTGGCACTTTTTGAATATGTTTGTCTACATTTTTTGAATACATCTGTCAACCCAAGTGTCAAACTTTTAGTCAAATTTAGTCAAAGCAATTCGAGCCACATTCAGTTGGTGCGAGTTTTGCCGTGCATCCAACGGAAAGCGAGAAGGGAAGCCGATCAGATACGTCACCAGAAAGTCCGATCCTCTGGAACGCCGGATAATCGAGAAATGAGAATGAAATGAAGCGTGGCGACGCACGCAGGAAACAGCTACTTAAATAGCTAAAAACGGATCATCATCAAGCCACAAACCCCAAAGCCCGATGCTTGGCTTTGTAATCAATGCGCTGAATGCCACGGTTGACGTTCAGCAACATGAGCGCTCCCCGTGGAGATTGCGGGGCAGAATAAGTTGGGCAGATTGACTTCATCTTTAATGGGTCACCGATTCACGATTGGCCTGTGCGATGCGACGCGGCCTTTGATGTTCTGCCTCTTTGACTTTCGTGTTGATTTAACGTGTTTATTGAACGTCGCTGACTTCTGACGTTGTGACCGAGCCGCTGACCCGTAAATTGAAATTCCTCAATACTCGCGCAAATAAGTGTGCGGATTAACTGCGGGTGAATGACCCGCATGAAATCGGGGAACTAGAAATTCCTGTTCCTGTTACTTCCAAAATTGCTTCGTTGAAGACAACGGACTGCTAACGCCCGGCGGCGGGCGACCCTTGCTTCTCTTCGGGGCAAGGTGCGAATTGCTTCTTAATCGAAATTAGGCAACAAAACACATAATAAGTTTCAAACTGGCCGTAATTTTTCCGCTAACTCGAATCGCGTGCCCGGACACGTTCCGCCAAAGGCAAGTGAAGAAACGCCACGCCGGCCTGACTGCCGCTCGTTTTCTTTGCATTTTCTTAGGTCCGCGTGGCGCGCACCGCGAGTCTTGGGAGGGACCATTACCGAGAGCCGGGCCGGCTTGGAATTGCTTTTCGCGCTCTGGCGCTTTGGTTCTTTGTTCCGGCTTTTTCGTGGACAGAATTCCTCAGATATCGCTGGGACCGCCGAAGGGAACCCGGGTAGCAGAGTGTAGCGGGTTCCGGTTTGGTCGGTTGAAAAACACCTCCGAAAGAAATGTAATTTACTAGCGTGAAAGTTACAATTTGGAGCCCTGCCTGCGGCCCCCACCCGGGGCCACCGCCAAAAAACCGTTGCGACCGACAACCCGCGGAAAACGGAGTTATTTTTGACAAATTAATTACACCCGACACGACCGTTCGTTGGAAAATGAGCATTTTCCGATGTTCCGTCTCAGCATTGCCACACCGCGAGCGACGAGTCTCTCCTGGTGCACTATCAACGGTGGCCAGCTCCGTTTGTGCCGGCGGCCACGATGGACCCGTGCATGCCCAAGGTTCGCATGTCAAAGTGTCATAACCCACGGTGTGGGGAAATTGTTTGTGCTTTAGTTGTTTGCATTATCTCCCGGGTCCCTCGGGTCACCCTTTTCACCCGACCACACAGAAAACCCGACGGGTTCGTGGTTCCTCGGGGGCTCGGGGCACCCCAACCGGACGGCGGCGGCGGCGGCGGCGGCGGCGGCAGTTCTAATCTAAATTGTGCTCAAATTCAATTTAATTGAGAGTGATTTAACGTCCATGATTTAGCTGTCGCTTCTAATTCTAACCACCGGCCTGCGTGTTAACTGCGTCCTTCGTGACAGACGACGGACCGGGCGGCGGGGGGAGATTTTTATTTCCTTCGTCGAATGATGCCATCACGGGAATCACGCGGGTCGGGTATCAAATGCAATCCATTAGTGGAAGTCACACCGTAAATCCCGTGTGTTAACAACGTTCGCCGTTGCCAACGATTACGGGACACATTCGGGGCTTTCGAAACAGGCCCGGGATCAGTGGAAGGATTTTAAGGGGTTTCCGAATCCTTGCATTCATTAAAGCCCCAGGTTCGAACGAGATTTTAAGCGGCTCCGAGATCTCCCCTTGGTTGGGTCCTATCTTGCCCGGCCGCCCGAGCACCGGTTTTCCCACCGAAATCACGCCGCTCCGTAAAAAAGCAAAAGGCTCCGTATCTTGATGGACTGTCAATGTATCATTTTCGATATCAGACCATAGACCCGCACGCCTAAACAGAGAGATTGACACAACGAGGTGAACCCCAACGCTGAGGTGAATGGTGCCCACAATCGCCGAGTTGTGATCAATTAAGGACACATTAAAAGTGAACGTCCAGGATGCCGTTAAGTGAATTACAATAATAAGACGCGACGCGATAGGAAAATCGGTCCCTACCCCCCATTATGGGTTACGAAATGATAGTCTAAACTAACTGTCGTTTTAGCTTTGATACTGGAAATTAAACGCGGGGAGCTTGGCGCGCTTGAACCGGAATCGGGAAACCGCCTTTTTTGGACCCCACGATGGGAGGCGCGAGAAAAACGGTGCAAGCAAACTGGCTAACCTAAGGCTAACCGATCAAAGGTTGTCCAGACCGGGTACTGCCAAATGTGACGGCTCTCTTTGCGTGCAAGTCAGCAGCACCTTTTGTTGAGTTACACATTTTCTCCATTTCGAGCCCACTTCGATTCCTTCGCAATCCTCGGGCATCCTCGGGGCAAGGATCGGAACGATGGCACCAAACTGATTTAAATCTTCAACGTCCCTTCAAAGTGGTCGCCATAGCCGAGGGCGCGGCCGAGTATTGGATGGAAAGATGAAGCCAAAAAGGTAGGCTGTTTGGATTCCTTTAGGTCCAGACCGGAGCCGTCGGTATGTCTCATATTTGAAGCCTTCGCTCGTTCCTAATTCCACGATAATCTGCTTGTAGCGTTTTGATGGGATTAGGACAGGCACTTGCGTGGGCAAAGAAATGGAAAACATGTAAGCAAATTGATGCAGCATTTAACCGTAAACAAACAGGCTGCTTTTGTGTCTTACGCTTTAGTTGTTTTTAATGCGCACTCAGCAACGATGGAACGATTAATTAATGCCTTGGAACCGTTTCTTGCCGAGTTGGACTGAGGTTGTTGAGAGGCGTACCGTGCTGGCATTGGTACGCCCTTGGCTGGAAATTTATTCATCCGCGAATCGCGTGGTTTCCTTTGAAAACATGGAAAACTATCCCGCTGATAGGTCACCCACGAGCGGTCACGAAATCCTGCTCAGGCTCCAGCTCAGGATTCAATTTATTAAATTAGTTCTTATCACACTGCCCTGCAGAGGGCAATCAAACGAAGCATAATGTCACGGAAACAGTGACAGCATTAATGTAAAATACCTTAAAAATGTTTGTGATATATTAACCAACCAATGGATTCGATTCGTACGAAGGGTCCTCAACATACCAGAACGAACATTGCTGCCTCAACGATTTACTTACGCCGTAATCTACCATCAAAGAATCGACCGTACCTTAAAAAGACGATCGAGTGGATCAGGATGTCCGCCTCCATAGTTCAATTAAAACAACTGTATTACTTAGTCTTTTGAGACTCGACCAACGACCAGCAGCCAATCGATGCTACTTCCAGCTCTATACCTTCAGGTCCCGGGTGCAAACATCTCGATCGCTTTGACAACGTAATTGCATAATATCAGCCAGCGTCATCGGAGGACGATCGATTTGTGGCAGCAAAAATGTGCAGATCGCTGACCGGACGAATGGAGTGGTCTACGGTTTAGAATTTTCTTGGCTGCTGCCGGAGTATTGGAATCTTGCGAGCCATGATTCGATTAGGCGGACACAAACACATTTATCGCAGCATTCAATCGCAGCCGCAATCGGAAAGGGAGTGCGCGCCTTGGTTCCGACCGGAAAGCCCTGGCTTGGATAGCGCTCTTGGAAGGTTCCCGTCCGAAGCGCTGCCAAGAAATGCTGCCAAGATCAAGATAGCCAGGATGATGCACACACTCACACAGGAAGCCCAGACATCCTTGCTGTAGGTGATGTGCCCCCTCGCTATCCCCGGCCCATCCCGAGAACGGACTTTGGCGGAAGACACGATGCAACTGCAGCAGCTGCCAGGGATGCCCGAAACGCGGGCCGGGAAAAAGTTGCCCGACCGTCGACGTCGTCGGCCCCCGGCTCGACGTTATTGAGTTAGTTTTCCATTTGGGTAACTCTTTCATGTGCTGAAGACGTCTTCTTATTGAATCTCTTCCAGCTCGGTTCCGACCTCCGGGCGCCTGGCATCTCTGTGGCGGGGAAAAGTCTTCGGTCGGGCGCAGGGTCTCCAAATGGGACTAATTGTGCTGTATCTTGCCATTAATTTATCTAATTTGCTGTGTGTACATTTGGGTGCCCCACCCGGAAGGATGAGAAAACAATGATGCTGACGAAATTCGAACATGGCCAGTTAAGTGATATTTAATACACTTTCTTGCCCCGTCACGGTTCGTTTGTCGGGCCCCGGTGTTGTGCTGTGCTGTGAAAGGATGATGAGTTGCTCAAGAAGGTTGTAAGTGCGGCGTTTGGTCTCACACGGACACGGAAGTGTACCGTGGTGTTGATGATAATTGTTTTGTCGGTTTTCCGACGGCCACTCAACGCAGTGCAATTGAGGTGAGTCCGAACACAAACATTGGTTAGGAAAATGCAATTGTGTAGTCGAACGGAAACGAGGTTAGTGATGGTGAACAGAAATTCCCACAGCACGAACTCAATTTATAATTAAGTCAAATGTGAAATGTAAATGTCCAAAATAACCTTATCCCCAATACCATGAGCTTTGTATTTTTTCGACAAAAGCACAACGTGTTATGGAATCATCGCGAACACAATACCATCACATCCGGAGAAAGGTTCTCCATCCTTGTGATGCAGTTAATTTAGGTTTGGTACTCTTGAACTTTCAACGTTAAATGCCGAATGTTTTCGTTTGATATGTCCAACGTTTATTTGACAGCAAGTTCTCTAAAACCTCAACAAAAAAGGAAAGCCTTTTTTTATGGATTCCGAATGGAACCTGTAGGTTATTTGGATGACGCACACGTTACTTTCTTGCGTTCTATTGCACACTATTTAGAATGATACTTAATTTCTTCGTAGATTTATAAAAATCCCATTTTTGCACATTTGTCAAATTATTCCCTGTTCTTTTGGTTCTTTGGCACTGCTGCTTTGAATCCTTAGGATATCTTATTATGCGATATTGCCTCGTCGATTTAACTTTTTCGGTTCTGCTCGATGTTTAAGACGACGATCGCACCTTGAACTCAGATTTGCTGCGTGGTTGCCTCTTACGCTGATATAATGATTTGTTATTACCCTTTCACTATGCCTGTTATGCCTTTCACCAACCGTTGCAACTAGTTCTAAGTTTGTCCTGTAAGTTGCCAATCTAACTACACAGCCCGCCCTGTTTATGTAATAAATAAAAGCCCAATGAGTAACGTAACAAACGCGCAAAACACGTCCGTGGACTGTTGAACCGATAAAGGAACTTATAGCGATTAAGCCCTAGCCCTTTGGCATCGGTAAAGTGGCAACCAATTAAACGCACCGTAGGAAGTTGCGCGCGATCTCCGCGAGACCAGGACACACCGTTAACTGAACAAGTTTGCAATTTAAATTCATCGCCATGGACAATGAAGATGTAAGAAATGAATTATGAACCCGACACGGACCGACAGCCATCCGCGAAAATGGGTCAATGGCAGCGCAAAACAAAGGTGTCGAGACATCGCCACGGCCACCCGACATCACTTCCTGCACCCCACAAGCCCTGCATCAGCGACTCAGCTAATGACTGTCTTCTGGAGGGCACCCCGAGAGGTGGTGGTGGTGATGACGTACTTCATCGTAGTAATAGAATTACTACAATCTGTGACCGGCGCTCATAATAACCCGTGCGGAGGGAGCCCATTACGCCTAATGGAAGCACCACGACAACACACGTTGAGCAATCGTAACATTCATTTAATGATTGATTAAGTGCTAAACATAAGGTTGAGAGCGGGGCGCCGCCAGAACTCCGGCTCCTCCGGTGTCCGGCGCTCGGTTTATTGTTATTTATCCGCGCTTTCATGGTTCGCGCAGAAGCCACATTAAGCCGTGCTCCGGCCCCGAGGCGAACGAACCGGTTTCGCGGAACCGACCGATTTGTCCAGACCACCTTTTTGGCCAGCCATTCGCTGAGCTGAGACCGATCTCGGGAGGGATCTTGATCTCGAAACAGGAACGGGAACCGTTCACCAACACCAACGCTCGCGAGGTGTTTCTGGCCGGACATAAAGAAGCGTTAATAAATCAATCAAAAACCGGGAGGCCAAGCGCCCTGCGGCCCTGAGCTTGATCCGTGCGGGCCTAATGGTGCCCTGAGCGAAAGCGAGAGCAACACACAGCGACAGCTACGGCTAAGACAAATCGTTTGATTAATTTAGTTTTAACCACGTCGAAACCACGTGTTAAAATCATCGACAGCTGGACAGGTTCGAGCGGCGAAACCTTGGGCGAAGCATAAATACTTCACTCAACCCGGTGGCGATGGCCGGTTTCATTAGGTCGAAGCAACTCCTCGAAGCAGCGAAAATAATGCTTCCAATGAAAGGAGATTTTAAATTGAATTAACTCCAACGGCGAACACCGTGCCACTCGAGCTCGACGGAGGTCGGGTCGAGGTCTTGCGCCTCTAGAACGTGTTAATCTCGATTGTGTTACACGCTCTGTTGCACGATCGAGTAGTTCGACGAATAGTGTAGGGCATCTGGAGAGAACCTCTCCAGAGTGCTGCCAATAGCCGATATTGCCTGCCGATCGATGCGTTGGCGCGTCGAATTTTGCCAACAACTATCACCATCTGCTCCTGAAACGGCCCGCTCAAACGCCTCACCGAAGATAACAGTCCTTTGCCAAACTCCTTCGGGGACCCCGGGATTCGGAAACCGGCTGCACATTTTCACAGACGGCAAAGGACGTGCGTGCGTGCGTGAGGGCGAGAGAGAGCGAGCAACAATGGTGAGTGAAAGTGTAGTTGCCCGGAGCTGGCCGAGGCTCTACCGTCAACCCGTCAAAGGGTTTGATTGATGGCAAATGGCCGGCGCGAGATAGGAGAGATTGGCTCGTGTCAATTTCAGCCCACCGGTCGTCGCCTATTTCACGGTCCCAGGAGCACCACCACCGCCCGAGCGCTGGAAACCGAAACGTCAAATTAGTGGGACCATTATTATCTTCCCGAATTCCATTCGTTCCTGCGGCCGGCCAGGCTCGCAGCAGCCACGCAGAAACGGGGGTTTGTAAACAATCGATGTCGTGGGAATTTCTTGAATGGGCCACAGATTAGCGGATTGTCCTGAGCTCGAGCTCCGGCACGGGCGATGATATGCGATGCGTGCAATTAATCACCCACAAACAATGTAAGAAGATTCGGGCATTGTTTCGTTGTTTCTTGGACGAAAGCGAAACATATGCGTTCGGTTAAGAAAGTAAAGAAACAATCGGTGGGGAGATGAAATTGCTACCATATATGCGTTTCGCCGATCGCTATTTAATCGATACTTGTCGGCAAACATGGCGAAGGAAGGCTTTCTTCTCGTTCGACTGCCAGGGAATTAAAAGTATCTCAAACAGTGTGGGTTCAATCCTAAAATCATCTCTTTACTAATAATCCGCGTAAATCGGCTTCGATACTTATTCTAACGAAATGTTTGTCACAACGTTCAGGTACATTAAACATTGAACGACAAAAGCAAACTTTCGATTCATTCGAATGAAATGAAACCGACGAAAAATTCTTAAAATGCCACAACATTTTGGAAAACGTCTTTTAATTGGCTTACTCTTACAAGCAAACGATCGAAAGACGTTTAAATAATATAATTGCCAACAAATGTTTGAAAAGCTAGTATAAAAATGCTTTTAAATGAACAAATAGGATAATTTAAGACATGATTTTGGATATTGTCTAACCCTTTTTGGGGAAAGCCTTTTATCATTTCTTTTGTCATTATTTTACCCTTTTCTTACTTTTTTTTAATTACATTAAGTTAGAAACTGATCAATAACTTTTCAATGTCAAACGAAAGCCTTTCGTGTAACAAACAAGAAGACGACGTTTCAGTAAGAAACATTTCGCGAACGATTACTTTCACAGCTAATTCATCAGTTTTGCACTTATCCACCCGATTCAAACGTTTTGAACCCGCTGGAATTGCCTTACAGACAACCATTCAGGTTCCAAAATATACTTTAATAAAAAGTGCAAGGAATTATCCATCCAATGAAACTTAATAAATTAATATTGTAAAGTTCCAGTTAAAATTGCTCCCCAGAAACAAATATATAACTTCGACCCTATTTTAACTGATGATCAATAAAACATAAAGCAAATAACAAAAATGTGCCAGAAGTACACAGTTCAAAACTGCCTGCCATAAATTTCCAAAAAACCAAAAACACTGCATGCTGTTGTGTGAATTCGTATTGCAACAAGCATTATTTTGGCATGTTTGGGGTAATAATGGCTGTTGCTTAATGAAACATTTTGCCATTCAATTTTGTTTCATTCTTGTCAAACCAAATTCTGTCACAAGACCGCCAACCTATCTATTTGTTCAATGCAAAATAGTTTAAAGAGTACCTTTGCGAATTTTCGAATTACTCATCTGCTGATCGTTTCGAGATAGTACCGAATAGTTACATAGTTTTGAGAGCTTCTAATTCAAATTCGTGAATTCTGAGAACTCCCAATAAATCACATTCTACATTCTAAATCAGATATAGTAAATGTCCGTTCGTAGTACATCGCCATATTATGTATGCGTCATTTTATACCACAAAAATAACTATTTTGTGCTTCATTCGGAACACCACATGCACATGCGTAAGTGTTAGTGTGCCCTCCCTACCCTCCTACCAGCTACTACAGGACCATAGCACTAGCCAAAGGAGCTACACATTAGTATCCTACCTCCATTGTCACAATTATTCAAACCTAATATTGCGTCGATAGTGTGGCGCGGTGTGAGTGTTTGGCCGCCGGGTCCAAACTTTTTGGCCGTATCTTTGAGGAAAATTCCATTCTCTGAAAATCGAAATCGATAGAAAGAAACGCGGCAATCGCGGTCGGCGAGTTAGTATCCGAGGGTGCGAAGAAGGTGGGCCCGGACCTGGGGCCGGGATCCGCACGGGTGCGCACGGGTCCGCGTACCTTCGCGGAAGTTTTCCTCGATATCGACGTCCAGCTGGCCGCATTCCTTCAGTTTCTCCATGATCTTGTGAAAGTTCTTCGCATCGCGCACGTTCTCCAGCAGCTTCTGGACGTCTTCCGCTTCGCTCGGTGGAAACTTGTTGCGAGCGATCAGCTTCTCGATCAGATTGGTGAAGATCTGCTTCTGCACCTCGGACAGTGACTTGATGTCCATCGTAGCAGAGCGGACCTCAGCGGCGAACGCTATGCCTTCTACACCTCGGCTAGATAACCTTAACCACAATCACCCTGTTTCTAAACAATGAATCACTCAACAACACTCAGATCCATTGATTGTCGTGTGCGGCTTCGATCGAATTTACCGAACGCTTATCACATCGCACATTCACAGCACACTCGAATATCTCACTCAGCGATTGCTTCGATCCCGACTTCCGATTGCCTTAAGGAAGGCGCTTCCTGTTCACACTGATCACACACCCAGCAGGTCACCGCACCACAATAACCCGCTCACAGCATGTACCCGCCGCCCGCAGGATGTGGGCAATTTTCACTACGTAACGCCAACGATTATCCTGACCGTCGGGGGAAGCACACTCAACGCGCGTCCTGGAACGTCCGTTACGAGCCCAACAACAACCCGGCACGTCACGCACGTCACAACGAGCAGCGAAAAACGGCCACGACGCCACGCAAAGTGCTTGCAACCAAACGCGCCAAAGGCGAAACCGAATCTGGCCGGGCCCGCTTCGCGACTCCGTCGATCGAGTCCTTCGCTCCGCTCCGTGACTGTGTGTGTTTTCCTCCGTTCCGTTTTTTCATTCGCTTTCCCGGGGGGGTTGGGTTTTGTGGGCCGCCGTCGGAATGGTGTGCGTGATGTGAGTATTTGGTTTCGTGAGCGACTGGTGAGTGCTTGTGGTTGTGTGCGTTGAAACGGCCGGATGCTGTGCATACACGCTCTGTCTCGCTCGTTGCTTCGTTCTCCCTCTCTCTCACTCTCTCGGCGGTCTAACAGGATTTTTCTCCAGAAGCCAATTTCACAATGGCGCTCGAGGGAACGGCACGTAAAATTGTGGTACACATTTGCTTCCGCTCTTCCGCGAGTGGAACCCGTTTTCCACCACTACACACACACGCAAGCGGGGCCGACATCTTCCTGCGCCACCACCAAACCAAAGAGCGTTCGTAATGAGGCGTAATTCGAAGCATGGATAAATTGAAGAACACAACACGATGGAAAGATGAGTTTTCGGCTTCGGCCCCTCGCTTCAACCCCTCGCTGTATCGGGCCACCCTCTGGATGGCGCGATGGGCCTAATGGAAAGTGAATGGCCCGGTCCGACCGGGACGACGAGGGGTGGTGCGAGGGGGTCATTCTCGGTGGGTAAGGTAATTATTCCTAATTTATTAATATGGAACCGATCGAGGACGCTCCTCTGCGCTTCAGTCAGTGGCTAGCGACCGAGGTTTAATTTCGGGACTTGCGCGACTGCAAAAAACGTGTTTCAGGCTATTTCTGCCTGCTGTCGGGACCTCGCTCACGTGGCCCCTTTGGTTGTGTTGGGCAAAAGGATTAAGGGAATGACCTCGTAGCGAAAATTTAGTGCATTCGTCAAATAAACAGTACGAAATAAATAATCATTTTTTTAACAGTTATCGTTCCTTCGGATGTTATTCCTGAATTTCCATTACAAGGATTTTAAATACAGAATGGAAGTGGAAGTATTTGTTCCTCTTGTTCCGCAGTTGTGGCCATAATATCCAGTTTCTATCACTGTGGCCAATATTTCGGCGGCTATTTCATGGCGAGTATTGTTCTTGAGGACAGCTAGAATCCATGGCTTGCTAACGTATGTCTTGGATTTCAAATAACCCCACTAATAGAAGATCTCATCGTCTTCAAAAAATGCATCCCGATGATCGCATCCTCGCAAATACGGCACCAAACAGTAACTTTCTGGTCGTAAAGAGGTTGCCGTTGCTGTTAATTGAGGGTTTTCGGTAATATAAGGACCTCGACAATTTTATTTATTTTCACCTCCATTTGATGAAAATCGTCCCTCGCTAGAAATGAGGACGATTGAAACATTATTTTGAACGAACAGCTGAACAATTCTAGTGCGTTCTTTTGGTGTGTACTGTCCTGTGGCTGAAATTTTACTGGGATGATGGTTCCAACGATCGGACATCTTATGTCAAAGACCCGATGCCTTCATTTCCAATAACCTACCCTGTATGTCCTATTTTTAAACGAATTGTTTTTGATAATATTCAAATATCCCAATTTTCATATTTTATTCGCGAACAAATTTGTCCACATGGCGACCTTGTCAGTAAAGCAACTATTTTACACAGACAGCTAGAGTTGTGCAAACTGTACAGGACCGTGTTAGAGCTCGACACTGCTATTTGTGTAAATCGTCATTATTGTTTACGTTAGCTGAACGTCCCAAGTAAGAGCGTGTTTGCGGTCCAAAGGATGTAACTTTCTTCCTTAAATACAACATAATCACCTACACTTTACCGATTCGCGAATCGTAAATCAACAACCTCTGGCACCAGATTCGCCCGCGGGGGGGGAATCAACAACTGCTCCACTTCGCACGACGCCGAAGCATTATGGCTCTTTAATGATCCGCTTATTGTCCATAAACGGGACGGCCCCAAAAATGGCCGTGCAGCTGCGTGTGTGTGCCGCGCTGCACTTAAGCCTGGGCGAGTTCCCCGAAAGCTCGTCTTCCGGGCGGGAACCAAAGGGCGATTTGTTGTTGTTCGGGGGCACCCCAATTCGCCCACCCTTCTTCACCCTTTGCGGGCCACCCAGGAGCCGGCATCCGCGCGCGGGCCAGGATAATTATCCACTTTCGACACAGTGGCACGGACCGCGACCGTGTTCGCCTTTTTGGCGAGGAATTTAATTGTACCTTTAATTGCACCCGTTTGCCAACGCAACACTCTGCCACCGGTGCGGGTGGTGGTGGTGGTGGTGGGGATGCAAATGAGCCGGATGCATGGTGCGGCGGGAAGACAAAACAGAACGTAAAATTGGCGGCGATGAAAACTGCGGAGCCCACGCGCGCGCCGGTTGGAGTGCCGAAAAGTGTATTTTCCGTCGGCCGCTCGCCTTTCACGGCCGCAACGGCCGGACTACTACCACCGGACCGCGGTTTCCGTGTGTGGCCGTGGAAGACGGTCGTACCGTGTTCCGGAAAGGATGAGGCTGAAAGAGAAATCAATTTCGATTACGACTCCAAATAATAGTGATTGAGTATTCGAATTTCATCAATCGATCGAATTGGTTCCCCGTGCGCCCGGGCTGTGTCCTGCGGTGAAGCGCTCTGGCGAGGAAGCCGCTGAGCGGGGAATGGATCGAAATCCGATTAGGAATGGGGATGGAGCGAAACACACACACACGCGGCGCGCAAGAAAGCGTAAGACTCGTTCGCGCCCGAGTATGTTGAATGAAGCCACGCACCAAATGGTGCTGAATGGAGCACCGGCGGCCGGTGAAGTGCTCCCGAAGCCATGGCGAGTTGGGAACGAACACCGGGAGCAGCCAAAAAAGCTTTATAATTACAAAAATCTAATTTAAATTAATGCATTAATGGTCTGCGCAACCGCAAACTTCGGCGGCGATCGCGGCGATCCAGTAACGAAAACGGCGCGGAACAGAATGGAAATCTCGGCGGAGTGAATGGTGCTCGATGCCGACGATCACGACGCGTCCCGCGCGCGCGCACACGCCAGGAAAAGCGCCACACACACACGCGCGCGGAGTGATCCATCGGGCTTTTTGGGAAAGTGCAATTAAAATAAATCATCGACATCCTTCATTTTATTGATCAAATTACTCAGCATAATTGCCCCCGGCAATCTTTCAATTATCGGTATTGGTCCGGACTTTGCGTTCTTCGGAGTTCGCTTCTAGATTTGGCCGGTGGCCGGATTTGGGGCTCTTCCAGCCAGCGGAGGGCCATTTACCGGGCTCATCGGCAGGGTTACCGGCTTTCGACGCAGTAGCAAGGGGAGTAGCAACCCGAAAGGGGGGCCGAAATGAAGAATGTTGGCCGGCCGCGTGGTGATCATTATCCATCGTGTGGAGCGCTCCCGGGATCCGCTGGTTCGGGATTCTTCCTGCGGCTCTTCGGTGGCAGACAGTATGACTTTCTTTCGGCGAATCGCGCCATCGCGTTTTCCGCGGGGCAGACGATGAGGATGAGGATAGAGACGATTTGGCCATCATACGAATTGTAATGGGGCCGTATTTTGTTTGATCCATAAATAAATTATGAAAAATGTTTTTCTAAATATTCAAGAACAGGTAACACCGTATTGCTTTAGAGTATAACTACAGGAACAGTTCGATAAAAGATTATTATTTCAATAAAAAATAACTATTTTACTATACGCCAACCAGGAAATAATATGCAAAACTTAACAACAAAAAAATTGTTCAATAATAACTTTTTTATACATAAATCATACTGCTCCATCGACGAACGAAGTACTAGGCAGTTGTACTAACTAGCATAATAAATTGAGTAATTCTATAAAACAAATGAGTGGCAGATAATCGCACTTGAAAAACTTGAACCAATGCAATAAAATTCGGTCATATTGTATCATGGTTTATCACCTATCGCCTTATCAGGTGTGTAGGGTGAACTTGTCCAAGTTTTTTGATAAAGGAAACACATCATTTTCAGGAGAACTTAAACATTATTCTATTTTCGGAATAATCACTCTCCGCCACAGAATTCGTGATTCCTTTCCAAAAAAGAAAACCAACCCATTTTTCAACATCCTTATGTTCGGCGAAGCTCTGCCCTATAAGTGCATGTTCCATTGAGGCAAAAAGACAACAATCTGACCGGGCCAGGTCTGAAGAAGATAGCGAGGGCGATAACGCTTAACAATTAAGGGATTTTACAGCGATGTCCATGGTTTTATCGGAATGCGCCGGTGCGTTGTCGTGCTGTAATATGATTTAGTCGGGCACATTCCGATCTGTCCTATGGCTTTTAAACAATGCCAAATTGCTGCTCGGGACACATTCTATGTTTTTCCCATTTTTGTTCTATTAGAGATGGGGCTGATGGTGCCAACAAACCTATGAAGCCTATGTCGAAATGGCGATCAGCAACATTTAACTTTAGAATTTTTCGATATCTTTTACCCCTCTGATATCTTATTTTTGCGTGGCTTATCGTTATCAAATCCATCGTCCTCGATAGTTATAGCCTCAAACATGCATTATATATTTAAACAGATGAACCCAATAGCTTCCCGAAAGATTCGCGAAAAGCTTTATCAACTTTCTTGAACAATCACTTCGCTTGAGTCGCCTCGCCCGTTGCTGGCCCCAAGGTCCCAATGCTTCTGGCCGGTGGGCAGCGGGGCACGGAATGCTGCAGATGAAATTATCCACGATGATATTACATAAAACACACTTATCAACCAATTAGCCCGTGCGCGCGCTCGTGTGCCGCGAGCGCAGGTACTTTGCGCTTCACTCACCCGGTTAGAGCCGCTTGATTGATGATGAAAACCATCAACGAATAATGGACCCAACTCCGGGCCCTGGCCAGCATAATTTCCATCGGCTCCAGCACCACGAGCTGATCGGGCGAGCTCTCTCTCTCCTTCGGGGAGAGGGTATCACGGTGGCCAATGGCTTTTGTTTACGATCGCGCCCTCAGTCAGTCCGTCAGTGGCTTCAGGCAATCCCGGTTCTTATGCTGCCACTGCTCCTTTAGCTCCACGAGCACGCTGCTTGCTCCGCCGTAATGGAACGGCAGCATAAAATTGCGCCCTCCAACGGTCGTCCTTTCTCTCTCTCCGCGTCCGCGGGCACATTCGGAGGCACACTATGGCCGACCCTTTGCGGCGTGAATAATAACTTAATGATGAGGGAGAGCGGACCGGCGAAGGGACGCAATAAAAGCAACAGGAGCATAAGCAACTCCAACTTATTGAATGTTTTCGAAATGAAATCACTTAACCGAAAGAACACGCCATTACGCCCTGCTACTGCTGCTGATGGCCCCCAAGCCCGGTTCCAAGGCTCCACGGCGCGGTGACACTGTACCGGCCGCCGAGGTGCCAACTGTCTTTTGGGTGTCGCAAATGGAAATGGGACCGCGCGGCAGGTGAGGCCAGTTGTCCCAATTTCGCTGACGAACGTTCACCCGGTCACTGGCCACCGGGAACGCACCGGTGGGTTGCCGCTGATTTTATGTGGAAATTGGAGCCTAATGAAGGTGATTACGACTTCTCCAAATGGACTCCCAGGAGTAAGAGTTGATGGCAGGAGGACGATTTTTATGAGGAACCCCCAAACCAGATACCGCGAGGAAGCGCCGTTGGTGAGAGTGCTGAGAGTTTGCGTGTTTTTGCCTTCAAAAGAGACAATTTGCTGAAACTTGCCACCTTTCCAATTTATGTGAACATTTTGAATCGAGTGAAGGTTTACAAACCGATACCATAAAGAGAGTTACTAAACTTACTTCTAAACAACTAGTGCCTACTACTTCTACCTCAAAGCCATCGGTAGTCGCAGCTTTCACCCATTTCGATGGATAAATCTGCTTTGGATTGGATCCTTAATTTCATCCTTCTGCTCGTGGCGGTTGTTTGCACTTCAGCTGCGCGCTATTTATACATGTTTTTGATGGTTCATTTGTTTATTTAGTTAGTCGTAAATAATGGTTCAATAATAAAAGTCGACGACTTAGTGCTACTTAGGCCATCGTTGGATTATAGCCTTGAACTTATCTGACTGATACTTGCGCAACATACATTCGCTCCATCTTCTGAATACCCGTTTGGTGGTTAACTGTAAGCAGTTTCAGCTTATGTTAGGCGTAGTATTAGATTAGGACTCAAGTTTTATACAATGTTCGTTCTTCCTAACTAGGAATATTATTCTTGTCAATAGGGACAAGGGAAAAACTTCAGTAAGAGATTAATATTTTAGTTAGCAGTCAATGCTTTTATCAAGAGATGTATTTGATAGATTTAGTTTATTCAGATTATTTACTGGACAAGTATTTTATTTTCAATATTATAACTTAACGAAGAAAGGTGTTCCAAACATCCAACAACCGAAAGATACGCGTTCGGGTTTCGGTTTACAGCCGAATCGTTGAATCGGGCGATAAACACCCAATTGGAGCAAATTTCTAATTCGAAACGGCTCAGTATCGCACTTTCACGAACACCTACTGTAATTGCTACCCCGTGGCCACCGGTGGCGATTGTTGCCGTATCTATCTAATCGTCTCATTAGACGAGCGCCCATTGCAATTGGAGTTCATCTGTTCGTCGGGGTTTTCAAGCAAAACCCAAATCTAAATTTCGTTCGGCCGATCGACTTTTGCTGCAATCTGCTGCCAGACAGGTTGGCGATGGTTGGCCAGAGCGGCCGGGCCACCAGATTGAAGCCACCAGCCGAGCCGCCGAGTCCGACGGAATGTCTAGCTCGAAGAGCAAAACCGTGCCCGCCGTGATCGATCGGCAGAGGCCGCCCGGGGCTCGTTGCGGGGTCTAATTGGCGAACAGAAGTTGGCAGAAGTCCAATAATTGTGCTACAAAATAATGAAACAACCTCAAACGTGAATGCAACGCCAGGCAAACCGCGTACACACACACACCCATAGAGGCTCACGCACGGATAAGGACGAGCCTGCGGTGCCGTGCCTTATTAGAACCGAGAGTGAAATGGGAAACTGGAGCGGAGAAGAAGCGCATTGCCACGGCGGCGGCACTGCCGTTGAGAGCGCGATCGAACGGCGATCCGACGCAAACATTTCTGATCTTCGCTAATGATGATGATATGAGTAGCGTTATTAATGTGTATTTTTTATGGCCAACGTAATTGCGATCGGGCGTGAGGCGCAACATTTCGAACGGCTTCTGTGTGCTCTACCGATCACGGCTGGCTGCTACGATGCGCGTGCGTGAGGGAAGCAAGGAAGTACTAAATCATTTATGGATCTGGTAAAGAACGCAGAATGGGATCGGTGGAAAGTGGGATCGGCATGCCGAAAATTATACGCACGAGCATCGGAAAACGGTTGAAACACTGCGTAATGACCGACGCGGCCCAAATGGAGCTTTAAGTAGAAACGGAAGGCACGAGCTATCGACAATGGCCCCAGAATCTTAGCCCAGAAGTGTATTATTAGAGCGTGCGCGCTCCTGCTGCTGGCGTTAGGTGAGGCATGCAGCCTGAGGGCAGAGCATGATGGCTAATGGAGTTGCACCAAGAAGCAGTTGGGAAAATGTTTTAGGCGAAACTATCTTTGATGCGGTCTCGAGAATTCAGTATTCGCTAATCATTAAGCGGTTTTTGTAAAACCTTTTATTTATGTACTAGCAGGCCCGGCGAACTCTGTTTCGCCCCAGAGGCAATGGGCCCCCGGTGATAGGAGCAGTCGGTAACGCTCGTCCCTGTATCGCAGCTGGCCATGGGTTCGATTCCCGATTCCGGCGTTCCAGGGGGGTTGGCGCGGGACTAACAACCCGGCCCGTAAAAACGAATGTTTACAAAGAGCATCAGAGATTAACATTGTCTCTGGTGCAGGCTAAGACCGCTCAACGGTTATTGTCCAATAAGAAGAGAAGAACTTCATTTCGTCAGCTGATCTTGGAATTACATGGGCAGTATTTGGCGGAAATTTCAGGACACTAAAATCATTGCGTCTCCAAAACTTCTCCCAAAATGCACCGAACATCTCGATTATATGCGTCATTCAGTTCACGATTTGGCGCTGGCATTCTTAACTGTAAGCTGGTATCTCCTCATTTATCTCAAGATCAGGATTTCTGGAATTGACACGAATTTAACCCTTCACCACTTTTCCCAAACAAAAAAAATTCCAAACATTCGAACCCATCCCAAATAAAACACGGTACGGTACAATTTCACTATTTTTAAGTAAATACCTACTCATAAATGTTTCCCTACCCCTATTTCCCCTATTAAAATTACTTAACGAAATAAGAAAGTGCTTAAAAATAATGTATTCAATATTATTTCCATGCACGTTAATTTTTTTACGACTCGCAGGATGAAAGGAGATAGGATTGTCGCTTTGTCGCTAAACAATTGCTCACAATCGCGAGAATAAGTGGAGGCTCTCTCTCTCACTGGCTGACAATTCGCAAGCTAACTCGGCGTTCGTGAGAGAGAGAGTAGACATAGGCAAGAGAGAGACAACTGCTTGCTGTTTCGCTCTCTGTCTGTCGTTTGTCGATGCCGCCTCAGTGGAAGAGATCGCGACGACCTTATTTGTTGGAAGGGGGAAAGGGGGTGGGGGAACGCTGCATTAGTGAGAAAGAGAAGCCAACAATTGTTTTCTGTTGCTCGCTCTGTCTCTCCCGTTGCAGTATTTGAAAAAAAAACACATTGTGCGTATTGTGGCTTCATTGTGACGCGATAGGATTATAAAAAGTATCCTATCTGGGGCCCTTGGATCTAAGCTACCTCCACACCAATTTTCAGCCAAATCGGTTCAGCCGTTCTTGAGTTATAAGTAAACAGCCAATAACGCGGTACTCTTTTATATATATAGACTAGCTGTTCCCGATTGGCGCCTCATTTCATTCTCATTCTCGATTATACGGAGTTTCAGAGGATCGGACTTCCTGGTGACGTATCCAAACGGCTTCCCTTCTTCCCTAGCACAAGCTGAATGTGGCTCAAAAAGCGCAACATTTATCTTTCCCAAAAACTCCCACGTGCAGAATTTGGTTCGATTTGTTCGAAAACGTCCCGGATTATACTGAATTTTATGTTACGTTTGTATGGGAGCCCCCCTCCCCGGAGGTGTGGGAGGGTCGAATTGTCCTGTATTCACTGTCCGGTGTCACAAAATTATGCTGTGCAAAATTTCACGCGGATTGGTTCAGTAGTTTTGAAGAAAAAGCGGAACAGACGACGGACAAACAATTTTTGAAAAAATTCGAAAGATCCCGAAACCCGATAAATCGGAAATTTGACTAGGAGAGCAGGAACGACTGGTAGGTAGCACCAGTAACTTGCATGCACTATTGTACGCAAGTTTGCATGCAAATTTTGCAATATTTCAGTATTATTATTTGCCAAATAGTTTGATGTAATTTTCCGGTGCATGATTCGCGTACAAGATCTACACAAAAGATTGCCCACAACATTGCATGCAACGTTGCATACAAGTTTTGGAAGACAATATTTTTCTTCATCATTGTATGCAACATTGCATAAAAGTTTTGAAATGGCAAAATTTGCATGCAATGTTGCGTGCATTGTCCTGATGAAAACGGGTTTTTATCCTTCTGCAAACCCAAAAAATTCATGCTAACACCTTCTTAACCGATTTCTGGGCACCAGAACATGTGAAGTAGTCACCACAAATTAAAATTGACCAAACCACATCCAGTTATATTACAAAGAATGCAACTACTAATTACGATAGCATTAATTGAACCGTATGCAAGTTTCAATATATAGATAAAGTCCTGAGGAGTCCTGAGAAATGCGAAAGAAATAAATAAAACTAACACAAATAAATAATAAATGGAAATAGAAAACGAATGCGTTGCTCGGTGATTTCCACGATGGAACTTCAAAATGCCGTCGGCAAAGTGAATACGTCTCTCGATCTCGATGGCGCTCCAGCATCGTTTGCATCCCAAGAGTGAAGCCGTATCCCCACCAACCACGGCCATGGGATGGTACATTTACCAAACCAACATCTCAATTAAATTTCCAGCCCCGCCATGCCGTGCTCCGTACCGAACCCGATGCCGATACAGGCGGCCAAGAAAACCTCAAAAACATCACATTTCAGCTGCTGCTGCTGCTGCCGTTCCACTCCCCACAGGGACTGCCAGGGGAAACCACAGGCAAAAATTGATTTCTGTTGAAAATTTATCTTATAAATTTAGACTCCTACAGTCTTCCTTTGGAAATTAAACCCGTTTAAACCCGTAACCCGCTCTGCTGCTCGTGCCATCGTGTCGTTCCATTCTGGCGTCCTGTTCCTGTTCGGCTCCTTCGCCGCCGGAATCCACGCACACACCCGACCCGACGCGGCACGGCGCACACAATCAAACACAACATAAGCCTGTTTACTCGCCCGTTCGGCGGTGGCCCCTGCTGCGGAGAGGGGCTGGCTGGTGGCTCCGGTGGAGACTATTTAATTTGAAAATAAAGAGAGAGAACCCGCAGCCAACACCGCCAACCGCCGGGGTCCTTCCCGGCTGGGCGAACGGCAACTTAGTGGCCAGAATGGGATCTTTTCGATCGTCGTGGCCCAGAAATTAGCGGAGCTCCCGTACGGCACACCGAGCTGGGTGTGCTGTAATGGGGGTGTGCTGGGTGAGGTAGCCACGACGCTCGGGATGACGAGATGGTGCAGAAAAGCGGGAAGATAAATTGATCTTTCAAAGCGAGTACACTCCTGGCGGTAGGGCTGGTTGGGGTCTGGGCTGTGGCCGGACCGGTCGGGAAGAGGATTAGGCCCAAACGAAATGATACAGCAGATTTAAACAGCCACTTTAGTCCGATCCGAACCGACACGCACACATCCACGGATCCCGACGGTGAGGGAGAAGACCGGTTGTTGCCCAAAGGTTGCCGTCGCAGCAACAAATTGATTTGACAGATTGATAAGGGAATTGAGGGGAAACCGGGCGAGTGTGATAAGAGAACGAAAGAGTCGATTGCCGCCTTTCTGCTCTTGCTGCATTGTGGCACCTCCGTTTTTTCGTAGTAATTTAATTTGCGAAATTTAATTATACGTTTAAAGCGCCCCGTGTGAAATTGATGGAAAAGGAGACTGCCGTGAAACTATGCAATTAGATGGCCTACAATGAACATTGTTATTGTGCATCGCAATTTAAGAGAGAAAACAAAAAAATTACCACCCGAAAATCGAGTAAACGGAAGACATCATAAATTCTGTGCAATAAATAATAATAATCGCACAATTTTGTGCTGGATGCTGGTGAAAATCTGTTCGACTCTTTTACTCTCTCGAACTCGCAAAGATGCTTCACGAAATGGGTGGAGCTACGGAGAAAGATAATAGGCGTCATTTTTATCTTAATGGACCAATTGATTGGTAATTCATCTCATCGCTGGTGTATTGGTGTGCTGTGTGTGTGTGTGTGTGTATTGGTGTATTGGTGTATTGGTGTGCGTGAGTGGCACTGAGTTACCACCGCTGATGGGGAACGGCGCAATTGTCGTGAGGGTTGGCAAACACTTCACAACAACCAAGCAACCGAGCAACAAAGGCAAAGGAGTGTGAAAAGCCAATGCACTAGGAGTAAGGAGGTCATAAATCGTCCTTTAAAAGTGAGGATTTTTTCCTAAAATAGATAATTTATCTATGACCAATCCGAATTTTTAGCTTTCTGCGATGCGTAGATTCCGAGTATTCATCTGTCAAAGTTGAGAGAATGATAAAAATTACTTCGAAAAAAAAAACCTTCATTTGTTTTATCCATGTTAACATGTCCACAAAAAAAAATAAATAAATAAATAAATAAAAAAAAAATAAACAAAAAAATAATATCCCACAGTGCAACGGATCCTTTCCTCCTTTTTGTGTTGCGATCTCTTTTTGTCCCGTTTGGCAGCTGTCATCGCACATCGGACTTCCAGCTCTCCTCGTAGTACACCAAGGAAGTTAGTTTGATAATTATATGAATCGATTTTTATTATTGTTCAAAACGTTTTGGTATAACTTTAAAATGCACATCGCCCAAATACGGTAGCATCCTTTTTTTTCGTATCCTTCGAATCGTGAAACCGAACTTCCACACCGGTCAAACCGTTCTCAATAAACCGGACCATAGAGACCTATTACTCCACCCACGGCGTTCGGGCCGATCGTTAGATTGATATTGAAATTGACAGGCAAAATTAAAATTAATTAATTCAAAATGCCAATCTTTTGCTGCTACGCTGTCCGTCTCAACCTTTTGGACCCACACAGACAAACACACAAAACCACAAGTGAGAGATTATAGCGTTTTCCAACACGAGTCTGGGTTAATCTTTGGCGACCGGCGGCACTTGGCTCATTCTGTGTGCGTTCAAGCGCTTCCTTCGCAAAACGGGCGGCTTCCAAGGGGGCGCGCCTTCGTCCGCGTCCTTGTAAATCCTCCGTCCTCGCCCCGCTGCATGGCGGCTTGTCTGGAGGAACGGCAACTTTTGCGAATCCACTCTGCTCTGCTTTCAGCCGTCAGACTCTCGTCACGTTTTGAATAATTAATTAAACTTTGCTCCGAATTACCTGTCCATTGAGACGCATTCTTGGGACGCGATGGGACTGATAAGGCGAATGGGCGAGCGAGCGAGCGGCACTTGCCTCGAGCTGAAATGCGAAGCTAATCTTAATGAAATCAAAAAGACCAATCACCTAACGCGCTCCTTCGGTGCCAATGCCTGATGCCTCGGCCTTGGAACCTCGGGGACGGCTCGGGCACACCAAATCGAACCAACCTTGTCGATCGGTGAGAAACTAACACATTCTAAGACGCTGACCGCGATAATTGATCGAAATGAACTCGAATGTTCTGCACGCAAAATGAGAGATGATTGGTAATAATTGGTGTTAGCTTACGGTCGTGTGTTTAATTCAATTTAAACTCATTTGCATACACTACGCGGGCAACGTGACTTCAGCATTACAACATTAGCCTATCAATATATGTATTGCCGTTGGTAATTAATCGAATCGCGCGCGGTAATTCAGGCATAATCAGACAAAGGCATTGCAATGCACGTTACTAGACGAGAAGGTTAATAAATAATCGCCAAGTAGAATGAGCAACTAACACTGACAACGGGTCCGCTAAAATGTGCAAGACATCTGCTTGAAGAAACAGTTTAGTATTACAGTGATTGTCAGCTTTAATCTGCATTCCTCCGGTTCATGCTCCACATTTCCTTGGAGGTTTCCACGCTAGACAGTAATTGTTCAAAACATTTGATTATTTTTCAATACTATCCAGCATAGGGAACTTTAGGGGCCTGTAGGGAAGCCATGTTGGTCTGTTAACGCACGAGCGCATAATCACGAAGGTGTCTGTTGTGGGTCACGTTTTACGCACACCGACTTCGAACGGGCTAGTGTCGCCTTCGGTGAAGTTCTGTCAAGTCAGATTTTGACTTTCGAAAACGATGAATAAGAAAATACACAACAAACTCGTGCCCGCTCCGCTAGCCCACCCTCATGACCTCACTCGGCAGGATGTTTCTTGCCAAGAGCGGCCAGCGAGCGAGGTGCCCTGGGGAAGGCGAAATTAAGCGGCTCTATTATTTTGCGCAATGCTAATAATGACTTTTAAATTGAATTTATTTACTCGGGGAAATTGTTTTGCAAAACTACGCTTTAATGTCGTTATGCCGCGATGATTGTGTGCGCGCCGCTCCCCCATTCGCACCCCATTGTTCCCGGCGAGGACGAGGCAGAGGAGCACAACCCCCTGGAGCAGGTGGTGCGAAGAACGGAGATGATTTTCCGGAAAATGCGACTCGCAGCTACGTGAGCTCTACGCTTTGTCTACTCATTCTTCCGGGTCCGGGCCCTGGGAGTCCTGGCGTTGCCAGCGTCTGGCAACATAATCTGCTCAATTCTGTTGCTTTCGGATCATAGGAAAGATACAGAAATAAAGGGGTTTAAGGTGCATCCGGAAACAAAATGGACGCACAAACATCCAACATCTTGTTGGGAGATTGCAAGCGATCGTGACCGCCGATAAGCCGCCAATGGTGGACTATTTTTGGAGCCGTTGGCCAGGGAATCGAACTGAAGCGAATACGTTCGCTGTTTGCGTCCATTGATTGCCGTTTACCTTGCCACCGCCACCGAATCAGGAGTTGTGTGTCAAATGAGATTTATGAAAATGTTCCTTGATCAAAATATCGAACCCGAACCCCGGGCTCCGAAGGGCCTCCTGGGTCTGAAGGGCCAGCCTGGCCGGCCAGCGGCTCATTTTCAGGCTCATTTCCATCTCTCTAAATAAATGTCGGGAAATGAAAAGCAAACTTTGGTCCAACAAAACCGCCAACCGGCGGCGAGGCTAGCCCGCCCGGAAGGCGCCCGGGACGGCTTAGCGGCCATACACCCGATGGGCCCAATGTCCTAATGTCAATTTCGTGTCCCGCTGCATTCTAAACCGTCGACGGCACACCGACGAGACGCGCTTCGCTTCAAACGCCGCAGTACCTGAGATTAATTACAAACAAACTCATTATTGTAATGAAAATATATTTAATTATTTTATGTCCACGTGGCAGTCTCGGTAGTTGCCGGTGCCGAGTCGGCGCTTGCCTGCGTGTAGGTGTGTGTGAACGGTGACCAAAGTTTTCGGTCGCAACCGACGCAGCATGGGCGGGCATCGTACCGGGCCAAGGATGCGCCCGCAGACGCGCTTATGACATCCGAGGCACGCTCCGCTGGCTGCACTAACTTTGACATTGATGATGCGGTTGATCCTGATGCATCGAGACACCGGGAACCGGATTTCTGATTTATCACGAACGCTCATCAGAACATGTTCGCTGGCAGCGGGGCAAAGTTGAGCGTGAAACTTCGGCCAAACCGCTCGAGTGTGTTGGTTTAGTTTTATTATAATCACATGCGTTTGACGGTGCCGTGACGTGCAAGGGATGGTCATTCGCTTCTTCCAGTGCCTCGGTGCAGCGATGGCGCACACGTTGGCGCAAGAGATGGGCGACGTAACGGTTAAATAGATTTCAAATTAGTTTGATGTCCTCTTTGCCCTGGCGGTCGCATGCGCCGGAGCCACACCGGAAACCCGTGGCTGGCTGCTGGTGGGCTTTGGTGTTTGATCACACGACAGCGACACGAATCACCGATGATAGGACATATATTAATTTGCATACATATATTTTGACAACTATAACTTTAGCGTATCAAAAGCCTAACACAGTAGGCTTTGGCAGAGCGGCTTTGTTATGTACGAACTGACAGTAATTTTTGTAGTTTATTTATGTGTTGACTCATTTTGGGCAAGAAACACGCGTACGCCGGCCCAGCAAATTTACTGAAACACGATACGATGACTCGTGTAAATTTTAGCAAGGAAGAAGGGTCCCAGAAGGATGAAGAAATTTGCGAAATAAGATTAAAAATGGCCCGATTCCGAAACAAACTCGCTTTCGGCACTTTGAAAAGCGAACCTTATTCGGCAATCTTCAATTCTTCAATCAAACTGATTATGTAACAAGGGTAACCGTAAAGTGATTCTACAAGGTAAAGTAAAATAATTTCTAATAGTTGTAGATTTTTTACCAATTCGAACATTTGTATAGCAGTTCTTCACTTTATATCTTAATTTATATAACTACTCCTTATTGCAATGGCACTCAATACACGAATTTAAAACGTGAATGTAGAACTATTTAAGAAGAGAAACTGTTCGGTTATAGATAAGATACTAGGAACTATTAGACATCATTCCATAATCCAACTCTAATGAACACAGAAAATAAATAGTTAATTTGCTACCAGGATACGTTTAGTGCGTTCGGTATGAAACCTGGCGTTTTTATGTCCTGACAGTTTGTGGGGATCAACCTTAATGCCCACTTTTCCCCACAGCTGCCCATAATGAACCATTTTGAAAATGAAACTGTCAAATCATCAGACAGAGAGTACATTTTCCGTTAAATTTGTAAACCGCACGGCCAATGCGCGTGTCACATATTGCGGACAGCATCGTTTAGCTGTGATGAGATCATAATTCGACCAATTAGAACAGACACCCCGCTGGGCTGTCGGAAAGAGCGCTTCGGTTGGTCCAGGGAGCAGGACAAACGGCAGAATTAACATCCAAACTGGTTGCTTGCGATGCGGCCAAGAATGCGCCGAGTAGGTTTTACGTGTGTGTGGTTTCAAGCTGACGGCTGGCTGGTCTTCTGGTCGCCTTTCTGCCTTGGTATCCATTTCCGAATGGGTGGGAACCGTCTCTACCACCGAGTGCCGAGTACTTCAAGCCTTTATTTCCTCCAAAACAACAACAACAACAACAGTGGACTAGAATCAACAACACCCTCTTAGGCACCCTTAGCAAAACATTTACCTAAACGTGTAATTAGGTTTAACACGGCTTATGGCGCAAATGTGCCGATATTCCTGTGCGGCCCGAAGCAACAAAAAGAAAAAAATGGAGAAGAATGTATATCAACACGAAATCAAACCGAAATGTGCACAAAACTCGATTTCCCTCCGCCGAGCGCCGGAGCACGCGGAACAATCTCCTTCGATTATTTGAACCCACTCGGCTCGGCGACTGTCACAAACATCGATTTCGAAGGACTCAAACACGGGAACGACGGGGACAACTTCGTTACAGAGCTGAAAACATGTTTGGCCTATGATTTTCACCGCAGGACGTCCCCGTCCCGGCAACCCACAAGGGTTTCGACCCTCGGCCCAGGACTTCCCGGTCTCTCTCTTTTAAGTTCGCCTCGCCAAAACCTACCACCAAACCTCACGACCTGCGACGACACACTGCAGCGGAGTTGATAATTGTTGGTTCACAAAATATTTGTTCTGCCCCGGTGCCCCCGGAGCTCTTGCCTTCAGCGCCCAATTGGGAAATTGGGAAATTAGCCTCAGCCTGGGTTCGAGCAGCTGGCGGCGAGGCCGCGTTTTTAGGCGACGAATCCAACGGACACATCGAGACAACGGACAATAAATAGAATTGTATCAAACAGAAGGGTTCACCCGGGGGATGCTATTTAAATAGAAAAAGAAGATATCGACTGGCGACGTTTGGATGGAAAGGTATTTGATTGCACCGTGCTAAGGTGCTTGCGGCGATTGAGGGATTGGTCATTGCCTTCGATTGATGATCGGATTGCGAGATGATGGTCGTTTAAATATTGCTCGAAAAAGAACGCCCGACACAAAATTGCACTCGTAACATCGATACGACCGCATATGGATCCGTAATGGCATTGGTTTATTTAATAAATCCACACATTACGGGTCCGATTTCCACCGTGATGGCCGCGTACCATTAATGTGTCAGCGTAATCGCTTCACCATCGCGAGCTTGCAGATAAATATCACCCATTCAGTAAATTTAAGCCAAATTATGCACAAATTATGTGCGTTATCCTTCAATTAAGTGGCCCGAAATTACTGCTAACCCTTGAGAAGTGCGCCGCTTTCGCGCCGATTCGGACCCCGTAAACCGAAATCGCCTCAGCCCGGGCACCATTAGCACCGGCGGACATTACGGAAACTGCACGGCACGGCTCGGCACGGAACGTTTCATTCTTCGATTTTCCATTCGCTAATTATCCGAAGCAACGGCCGGAGTAATTTGGACGCGGCCCGTAATTGTCCACTTTCGGTACTTTCGTAACCGAAAGCTCACCGTGGCCGAAGGAAAAGCAATCCAATTACTATGGGCCGCTCCATCCTTGGAGCTCCTCCGGAACTCGGTTTCGTTTTCGCCACCAGGTCACCGGTGGATCGACCGGCTTACAGACGTCGTTGGGAAATCGTACCGTTGGGCTGCAAATCAAGCCTTCCGACCAGGCCGGGGCTTCGGCCTAAACCTAACGCGGTCCACTTGTTTATCTTTAATCTCGCAAACTCGACATCCGCTAATTCGGCCGGGTCAGCCAAAAAACTGCGCCCGGTCGGGTAAGAAATGGCGGGAAAAACTGTATGCGTACTACGGCAACCCGTCGACCCACAGAGAGTCCTTTTCGGTGGAACGATGCGTACGGAGGCCGTTGTCGCCCTCGAACACCGAGGACGCTTTAATTGAATTGTAAAGCAATTGAGAAAATATTCAAATTACGTATTTTGAGCTCATCGAACACACGGAGAGCGCCTTCGTTCCCGGAGCCGGAGTCGGCTCTGGCTGCACCGGGAGATGCACCGTTCAGGGCGGCGCAGCAACGGTCCGGTTCCGGAACGACGCAGGATAATTGGTGCAGAGGCGCAGGAGTGCAATGGTGACCCCGGATAGCGGGCGATCTGCCTAAAACGATGGCGACCACACTCTATCCCCGGGCCGGCAAAGGCCGTCGAACCGGACCGAACCGAACCCAAATCAAATCAATCACAATTTGCCCGAAAATTATACACTTCATCCAATCCCATCTTAATGGGAACGGGAAAAGCGAACCGATTGGATTCCCCGTTTTCAACCGAGTCGGGCGTCCTTCGGCCGCCGACGCAGGATACACACTTCCTGACGGTGCTGAAGGTGGACCCGGGAGGGGGTTCGCATCTATTTCTGGTGGCGCTGGGGTCTTGTGCTTCACTTTTTATCTCTCGCCCGGTTCGCCGGCCGCAGGGCGTTCCCTAAACGAGACCGGAAGCGATAATGTTTCCATTTTCAATCGATTGAATTATGCCGCCGCAGCCGAGGCAATTGGGTCGGCCACAGGACGGACGGATGGGACGGGATCCATTTTATGTTTGTGGTGAATACGAGTACGTGGAAACTGTGCCTCCGAGCGGTGTTGGAGAGAGTGTCGATAAACTCTTAAGATGCGTTTGTTTAAAAGATTAGGTTGGGCTAAAAGAAAACCATTACGTTGTTTAAAATGTTTTCGATGCTCTGATTCGGGTCAAATATACACCGTTTTTGTTGTATGAGTTGTTGCCATTTTAAAGGTAACTTAATGGTGTCTCTGTTATTGAAGTCTTGGTTCTTATTGGCGAAAAACTCTGGTAATAGATATTAACAATCTCCTCTTGATCCTAATTTCTTATTACTCAAGAGTTATAATGCGAGAAAAAGGTGGTAATCGCTTAGTACCAGACTTACACTACTGAAGAAGCTTATTTAATGTCCATCATACACTATTTTTATATTTTTTTCTCCGCGGCCAAACTGAGCATACCAATTCCTGTTAGCTGGCACGATAATACCGTTTATTTGGCTTAGGGCATCCCTGAGACATCCACATTCTCTTCCCTTATACTAAAATCGCGCGTGTGACCGTGATTGATACAAACAAAGTTGATAAAATCCAATTTGAGACAAAAAGGAGGGAAAACCCGACCGGTCCATACGAAGCTGAACGATGAAAATACAATAAAAGACATTAAAAACTGAACCGAATTACGTCCTCCGGGAAAGGACGCGTCCTCCGTTCAATCGCCGGCCGCCGTTGACCGAACGATCGAGCATCAGAATGTAAATCGAATTTATAAAATAAACCCCTCGGATTTTTCCTGGGGACGCAGGATTCCGACGTGGATTCTGCGCGAGATAGGATCGATCGGCTGAAGGTGTGTGCGCTGTGTTTCCACGTGATGGTCTGTGACGTCCCTAAGTGAATGTAGGAATTTTTGCTTCATCGGGCGTCTCTCTGTCTTTCTCTCCTGCTCAAAAGGGCCAATCCGTTAGGCTCGCAGCGATCAATCGATAATGGTGATTCAATTTTAGTTGACTGCTAACGTAAGATGATGTTTTCCGGGTACTCCGGACTCCGGAGAGCCGGATGACTTGCGGGAGACGAAACGATTATAGTGCCACATCATCGCTTGGGTAGCGTTACTTTCCGGTTCCTGTCGGTCGGTCGGTCCCGCCCAGACCATCCCGGATGGGAGATATGGATTATTTTGTTCGATTTTATTTATCGATATTCGCCCCGTAATGGGGCGAATTTTCCGGTACCGTGTGTTTGATTGGGTCGTCCCCGATGTCGTCCTCGTCGTCGTCGTCGTGTGTCCCTTTTGCTGTGCACACTTTGTTGTGGCCGCTCGCCACGGATTGATGTGCAGTGTCAACTGGGAGTTCCCGGCACTGAGGAAATACTGAGAGCGAAAGAAGGGGAGAAATAAAGAATAAACTACATCCCACTCACAATCGACTTTGATTTAGTTTATATTTTATTTACTTCTATCAAATTGTATGCACCTTTTGATGAAGCACCATTCTTCAACGATTGGCTCGTCGGTTGACGGTTCCCCCGGGGGCCCCGTGAATTGATGGCACGAGTGTTACATTGCGCTCCGGCCAAAATATGTAGCTACGCAAACAAAAAAAGACAGCAAGAACTACGAAAATGCATTTTTCCGTGCAGGTGTTGTGCGTTTTTGCACTGCACTTTTGATGCACCGCGACCGATGCTGCTCAGATGTGCGGTAACGAACGTTATTCAATCGCTTAACGAAAACGATTTGCCCTTCCTTTCACGTGTATGTGTGTGTGCCTGGGAGGTATGAGTTCTGCAGAATGTCGAATAAACCACGGAGAATCATCTAAAATATTGGCTGCAGAGTTTGACCGCAGGAATTAGTTTGGCAAAAGAACGATCTCGTGTTCGAAGAATACGTTTCATGGTCTCTCTCGAACAATATTTATTTGTTTTGTCCCAAATGATGACATTTTGATACATACGAAATTTGTTGATCTGAGTTCGAGCCTCGATCGTCATAAAAATTTGGCATAAAAGGTACAAAACGCTGCCCGAACCAGCGAACCTCACGAGAGCGATCCGAGAACATCAGATCTCAACTTCTATAGCTGAAAGAATCGTCGAATGTGCCAAATGGATTGACCATACACAGAAACGGGTTATATTGATTCCCTAAGGATCGTAAACGCGTTTCTGCTAATAGATAATCAAAAGGCAATGAAGGAACGAGGGGCGTTTCGACGTCTGTCGGCAAGAAAGTTGAGTTCAAGCAAAATGCACCAAATACGGTAAGAAAAGGTGTGCGCAAGGAAAGGTTAACCAGTCCAGTGACTTTACGCTAGACAGCCTCAAGACGGTCAATTCAACAATCGGCCAAACAGTAACTAAAACATTATTTGACAAAAAATTTCCTAGAAATATCTGTTTTTGATGTATAACTACGGACCAGTTCGCTTCCTTAAGGTTAAAAAAAACTGTTTTTTACTAACTGATCTTATGATTGGAAGTAGAGAAACCCGTACTTAATCTACTTTTCAAGATATCCTTCTAACAAGTCATCACATTTATCAGGTCTCGAGCAATGAGATTTGTGTTGATCGATGCTTGACGGTGATCGATCAGAAACAAGGGCGTCATCGATTAGCAAACTATTGCTGATTACACGAGTCAACCGAACCTCTTTGTTGATGATGTTTAACGTTTCCTAATTCACTGCAAACACACAATTGTGCAAAAACGAGCATCGAAAATACTGTGTTCCCAGTTTGAGTCTTCCCTTGCCGGTTCATATTTACATTTTGCGAACAGTGTTAAAACATACACACACATGCTGACTGTGTGGCCTCGTGAATAACGTGACCTCACGCCGTGACGCAGATTATAGGCATAATTTTCACGCTGCCACAACCCCGAGCCGGACCCCTAACATCTGTCTAATTTCCAAGCGAGGCGTGACACAATTCTGTTACTTTTTCTGACGAGCCTGACGGCAGGATGCCTGGCGGGATGCTGGACCAGGCTGGATGGCTCGTGCCAGCGCTCAAGTGGTGAGCCAATCGTCCTGGGCTGCAGCGACAGTGCCGTGCGGCTGGCGCGACTTTTGAAGTACATTGTCGCACGGAATTCATAATTACGGGTTAACGTTTGATCGAAAAGGCCCCCAACGCCCTCGGGTTCGAGCCCAAAACTGTGGACCCCCTGGCAGCAGGTCAAAACGCGGGGGTCGCAGGTCATGCCAGGGGAGAGCGCTGCGTCCCGCTGCTGCGCCCGCAGGCACCGTTGAACAGATTTTGATCAAATTATTTCATTTTCTTAGCAGGAGGCCATCAACGCGAAGCGAACGCGCTGCTCGACAGTAACAGTTTCTATTAACCATCGGAAAACTTCCATTATCTTCTACGCTACGGTCGGAACGAAAATGGTCACATTTCCGGTTTGTGCGTGTGCCTTGCTTTTTCGGCGACGAATCCTCCGAAATGGCAGAGATCGATGTGATGAACCATGCGCACGCGAGGGAAGGCAAGATTTAATCAGCCCATTCTGGCATTTACATCTGTTGCTCTTGAGCGAATAAGTCATTATACTGTTTATCGGGATTTATGATAACCGGATGATATGGCGCGGTTTGACTCTCTTTCCATCGTGATATCTGAAGCCGATACGCGTCACTTTCGTCAATCTCTATGTTTTAATCGCCCGCAGCTTGATGATAGAATAATTAGCATTTTTGGTGGTATTTATTACGTTAATATCAATAAATATTATAAGATTAATATATGCTATAGATCGATAGCAAGTTTATTTTTTTTTTATTCGTCATGGTGGCCCTTCGAACGGTTCAATAATGTGCTACTTTTAGGGTGAACAAATCCTTCCATCCATGTAATGATCCCTCTTCGAACTCCACGCAAACCCTTGTGACGTAGCTATAATTAGACCTACCAATAACAAAATTTGCTATATTGTCCCTTTTATCTATACCGAGAAAGTCCTTTTTCCCGAACACATGTTTGTAGTTTTCTACGTCCAATCTAATTGTATCAAGCCTAAGCATTCGATCAATCGGAATGTAGTGCAATTAGCAGTTTGTCTGCTATTGTTTCATTAATATGATCACGCTTCATGAACAATATTATAATAAATGGCTGAGATTTCTTGTTATCTGCTAAACCAGTGTCCCGTGGTGCTCAATAACTGGCCTGATAATTATCAAAATATTGACTATTTTACTAGCACTTTGTTACAACTTAGATAGAACAAGACTTAGATTTATCGGTCTTACTAGCAATATTGAAATTATCTGCGTGGAGGGAAAGATTTAAATTAAACAAAGCATATTGCAAAGCAAGCATAGAAACTTTAGCTTATCGAATACATTTTAATGTCTCTGTGTTAATTTTTTACATTCAAAAGGTATTATTTATTTATGTGTTGTTATTACATTTGCCATAAAATGAGCTAAGCCCTTGATTTGTTAGTTTCAATCCGCTCTGGTGATATTGTCGGATGTTACTAACGCTGTAATCTTAACTTCTTCTAGGTAGCCACAATATTCCAAGCAGTTCTATGCAGGTCTGTATTTCCAATATTTTTAACCTAGACAGATTGGGCTATACCTAATTGAACTTTCAATTGAAATTTTCTTTACTAAATCTGTACATAAGTATGTCATTACACCAGCGTTATAGTAGCTCACTTTGAATTGATTTCCAATAATCATTTCCACTTTTGATATTAGCTGTATTTTATTCCTTCGATGCTTAAAGTGTAACGTCCACATCCTACATTATCTGCGTCGATATCGAGAACCCACCGTGAATCTGTACATCTTCCCCAACAGGATGCTGTAATGACACGTTCTTGACCAATGCCGAGTAGAGTACGCGGACGCGGACTAATTGCCACGTTCTTCGAGCCCATTCGCGTCCAATGGCACAGGTGAAGCGGATCCGGACGCGTGCCTTCGGCTCTCCTGGGGGTGGCCAGCGTAATCCAATGAAGTTCGGGCGCACTTCAAGCGCATGTGCCGCGGTTTTCGCTGGCCTTCGCTCAGGGGCTTAAGTGTGGGGTGGGCGATCCTCGCCGGCCATGTTTGTTGGATCAATTAATTTTAATTTTCTCCTTCTTGCCGACCGATCTACCGACGTACGATCGCGTGCGTAAACCGCCTTACTGCCCGAGGCCCGAGTGGGCCATAATGGCCGACGGACGGACCCGAATCCTATTCTCGCTCGTTCGCTCACTTCACCACGATTTCGGCCGCCGGCTAATTGCGCCCGAGCGCGTGCGCGCGTATGCCGGAGAACTGATTTTTCATCTCGTCAAATTAAATTAATGACCGGACACATTCATTACGGGGAGGAGCACGGCGCAGGCGGATCCTGCGCCAACGACCTAAAACGCCGTGAACCGGTCTCGTTAGCGGGCTCGGTTTAGGTTCCTCGCTTCCAGAACAAGGAAGCGGCGACCGGGTCGAAATAGTACTACAGCAATTTTCGGACATTCATTTCTTGGTCGCTTGCGGTGACCTGAAGTCCGGCTAAAACACACGTTAAGGAGGCTGAAGCTACCGCAAACTCAGATAGGCTGAGATTAGCTTGAAATGTTAGATTATCGGGACGGTCCTCAAAGCATCGGTTCTTTTCAGGGAGCATCCTTTTTTAAGCGCTCCTGGTTATAGTACCAACACAGAGTGTAGCGATCGTCGTTCGTCATTTTAAAACTTTAAACATACATTTAAAAAAAAATGCAGTACATGACTGGTTTAAAAACTACTTGCCCTGAACCCCGAGCCAACGAGTATCTTTGTGCAGAAAGGATATTGTTGTGCTTCTTTCGCCCCCCACTGGCCGACTTCGCCAACCAAAACCCAATCATCTGCGAATTGCTCGGGTTAATGCTAACCGATGAACTTGTAACCGAATTACAGCCTAACCTTTAAAGCAACTTCCAGATTCGCTTCGCAGCGCGTGGCGTTCGAATTGGATTCACTTACCACCGCAAAATTTCGTTACCTTCCGCCCCAAGAACGTGGCGCCGAATTAGCCCTTGCCAGTCAGCAGGTCCCCGAAAAGGATCGACCGAGTCCCAGGCGCTACTTCTGGAAGGAGCTCAATTTAACGGATGGTTTAAGATTAACTTGATCCCCATTCAATGAAGCCCCTGATTGCGAATGCATTCAATCGTTCTCTCCTCACGTGTGTCACTTTACGATTTGTTTGCCACCTTTTTTTCCAGTGATCTCATGAAAAACTGTAAATTGAAAATGTTCTTTTAAACTATTGTTACCAATAGCCGCCGATATTGGTAGAGCCAGCTAGCCGCCAGCCAGCCAGCTAGCTTGCATGCCAGGCTGCAAACAAGCTGAAGACCCGCATACGAGCCAAGCCAAGCCAACGAGCCAAGAGAGATGATCACCGATCGACTCACGAGTGAGAGAGGTAGGATCATCGGTCGACACTCTCTGGGACACTCTTGGCATTACGAAAGAACCGGGAGTGATAAGCGAAACGCCGGACCAGACGGACTAATTTTGAGTCGCTTCTTTCGGATCGCTTCTTTCGTGATCGATAATAAAGGACTTCAAGATACGGAACGGTCGCGGTGTTTGACTATTATTGCCAACACTCAAAATTAGTCCGTCTGGTCCGGCGTTTCGCTTATCACTCCTGGTTCTTTCGTAATGCCAAGAGTGTCCCAGAGAGTGTCGACCGATGATCTCTCTCGCTCGTGAGTCGATCGGTGATCATCTCTCTTGGCTCGTATGCGGGTCTTCAGCTTGTTTGCAGCCTGGCATGCAAGCTAGCTGGCTGGCTGGCGGCTAGCTGGCTCTACCGATATCGGCGGCTGTCACTTTGTTGTTGTGATGTGTTGTGGCGGCTAGCTGGCTCTACCAATAGCCGCGGCTATTGGTAACACTCCCCCCCAGTACGACGACGCGGTTGTCTGGTGAGGTCTTCGTACGATAGCCTGCTAGCCCGCGCCTGACGTTACGTTTTCATGCGGCCTCGCGGCCTATGCCCTCGCCGGGCATCCCTAATTCTATGCCCTCGCCGGGCGTGCCTATGCCCTCGCCGGGCATCCCTACTTCTATGCCCTCGCCGGGCGTGCCTATGCCCTCGCCGGGCATCCCTAATTCTATGCCCTTGCCGGACGTGCCTATGCCCTCGCCGAGTGTGGAGCAACGGTACCCGGAGCAGTGTACGGAATGCGAGCACCAACGAGACCTTCAAAACCGATCGGAATTGATCGTAGTGGTACGGTTCGGGACAATTTCGTGCGTGTGATAGAAGGACCGCTACCTGCGTTGGAAGAGAAGAACACTGTCGCGCTAAGGGACGAGAGTGCAACGACCACCAAGCGATGCGAGGTGAATGGATGTGTTAGTGTCCTGCCGCCAACGAAGCCATTCGGCCGCAAGAGCGGCGGCATCACAGTGTTTAATGGAGACGACAAACCAACGACGCTCGGTGTGTCGGCGAAGAATAGCAGCCTAAATACGAGCCGCACGAGACTCAACGGCAGCTTACGGGGAAAGGAGGCAAGGAAGCCAGACTTGTCAGAGGAGCAATCAGCCGATCGTGCCGCGGCTGCAGTCGATATGGGAAAATCAGTCGCAGCAGCACCAGTAGCAGCAGTTGCCATGGAAGTGGATGACGCGGAGCACAGGACGTCGCAAGCCGGCCAGATGAAACGGCTCGACGCGAAGGTGCTGAACAATGCGGCCCACAAGCAACGGCACGCGGAGAACGGTGCTGCCGAGCAGGAACCACCACCGATGACACCATCGAAGTGGATCGTTTGATCGTCGATCGTATCGGTGATGTGCGGTGCGGGAATGCATGTCGCCGAAAGTTTGCTGCTCACCGATGACAACCCGACGCGCAGTAAGGAGCTTTCGGTGACGGCCAGACCCATGGTGTCGGAGGCCCGTGTTCGTGAACAACGCGCTGCTACCGAGCGGCGATCAAGCGTCTAGTGCGCGCAATCTGCTGGTGCAGGATTCGCGCGTGAGTCGGGATCGAGGTAAAGCCCGACGATGCTGACCGCCACGGCAACAACGGTAAGGAGCTTTCGGTGACGGCCAGTTTTCTCCTTCTTGCCGACGTACGATCGCGTGCGTAAACCGCCTTCCTGGCCGTGGCCCGAGTTGGCCGTAATGGCCGACGGACGGACCCGAATCCTATTCTCGCTCGTTCGCCCACTTCACCACGATTTCGGCCGCCGGTTAATTGCGCTCGAGCGCGTGCGCACGTATGCTGGAGAACTGATTTTTCATCTCGTCAAATTAAATTAATGACCGGACACATTCATTACGGGGAGGAGCACGGCGCAGGCGGATCCTGCGCCAACGGCCTAAAACGCCGTGAACCGGTCTCGTTAGCGGGCTCGGTTTAGGTTCCTCGCTTCGAGAACAAGGAAGCGGCGACCGGCTCGAAATAGTACTAAAGCCATTTTCGGACATTCATTTCTTGGTCGCTCGCGGTGACCTCGCTAAACACGAACCGCTCTTGTTGTTGCTACTGAAGTCCGGCTAAAAGCCAAGTTAAGGAGGCTGAAGCTACTGCAGATAGGCTGAGATTAGTTTGAAATGTTAGATTATCGGGACGGTCCTTAAAGTATAGGTTCTTTTCTGGGAGCATCCTTTTATTGAGCTACATCGAGTGTAGTGATCGTCGTTCGTCATTTTAAAACTATAAACATACATTTAAAAAAAATGCAGTACATGACTGGTTTAAAAACTACTTGCCCTGAACCCCGAGCCAACGAGTAGCTTTGTGCAGAAAGGATATTGTTCTGCTTCTTTCGCCCCCGCGGGCCGAGTTCGCCAACCAAAACCCAATCATCTGCGAATTGCTCGGGTTAATGCTAACCGATGAACTTGTAACCGAATTACAGCCTAACCTTTAAAGCAACTTCCAGATTCGCTTCGCAGCGCGTAGCGTTCGAATTGGATTCACTTACCACCGCAAGATTTCGTTACCTTCGGCCCCAAGAACGTGGCGCCGAATTAGCCCTTACTAGTCAGCAGGTCCCCGAAAAAGATCGGCCCAGTCCCAGGCGCTACTTCTGGAAGGAGCTCAATTTAACGGATGGTTTAAGATTAACTTGATCCCCATTCAATGAAGCCCCTGATTGCGAATGCATTCAATCGTTCTCTCCTCACGTATGTCACTTTGCGATTTGTTTGCCACTTTTTTTTTCAGTGATCTCATGAAGAACTGTAAATTTAAAATGTTCTTTTAAACTATATTTAAACTACAGGGTAAATATAAAAAGGCTGGAGCATGGAAAACTCTGAAAAAACTCTGCTTTCATATTTAAATAATAATGGGGTTTTTAATGGTAAGAGTATTTAAGCCATTACATTGCATTCTGAAAGATCAACTCAAAGGATGAGTCCCTGGGTCGAATGCTATCGATTGAGTTGTCAGCTCAACTTGTATTTTTACCTAAAGTTACCCTAATATTTAACATTTATTTAAGGCCTAAGGCATCTCGAAACTGTGAAAGGATACACTCCAAGAACGGCTAAAAAACGGAATGAGAATCTTGTCACCCTGAGGAAGGCACCCTGAGGCAAGAAAAAATTAAAATCTTAAAGCTAAGTGGAACTGACTCAGCGCTAATCGATGAGACACTCTTCATTTTAAAGGATTCGCTCATTCGCTTCTTCTGCTTTCGATTAAGCTAAACAAGCTCGCTACTTTGGCGTGTAAATAATCCGAATCAATTGAACGTTGCGTTTCGATGTCCTGTCTGGGGCTTTCGACTGTACATTCGAAAGTAACGAGCCAAGCCACGGTCTCACGCCTGCTCACGGCCCTCCCGCTGCGCTAATGATCCGTTTTCACACATCGGTTCCCTTTTCCGGGGTGTTGTTGGCAGTGGGACTCATGTTCACACCTCGCCACACGATCGCCGGCCGGTCGCAGATATTACACGCCGTTTACCCAAACACACACAAGGCAAAGGACACACGGTGCAGCCGCCCCTTGGACAAAGCCGTGCGAAGCCGACGGCGTGGACGGATTGGAAGTTTGTTTTATGCTCCGTTTGAAGGGTGGCTTAGGCGTCCAACAACACAACACAGAGACATTGATGAAACCGAAATACTTGAGCCTTTCTGTTTTCCCCGTTTTTGTTTGGGTGCTTCTTTGTGCGGCCCGTCCCGGGAGCCCGAATCCCGACGCCCAAGCCCCGTCGACACTTCAGCTAATTTCGACACGCCGGCCACAATTGGACCGAAACCGCATAATGTCGGATCATGTTGGCCCTTTCTGCCACCAGGCGGGGTCGGTTTCCCCTTGGGCAGCCCGAGACTGGGCGAAAGCCGAAACCGATTCGATCGACTCACGGCCGGCGAAAGATATCACCTCGCTCGATGGCCGCTGCTCCAGACGATTGTTCCTCCGTTGCCAGAGCAAACAATAGACGGAGGAGATTAAATCGTTTCCTAATGTGACTCAGATTCGGAGCACGACGGCTCTGAGACGTTTGCACATTTCGCAGCCGCCCGGTTGGGTGATAATCTGAGGCACGGCAGCCTCTCCTCTCGATGTTGATGGCTTAATGGTTGAAACAGGATCAGCCTGGAGCGGCGGGTGTCCCGTTCTTGCCTCATCCTCCGGCTTTTGCGTCTATTGTTTGCGTACGGCATCGGATCATACCGGTATCGGTGCAAGATATGATCGATCGCGATAGAATTCTGTTCAGCACGCGCCCGATCGTTCGGAAGGTTTCTCAAGATAACAATTATAATGGTAAGGAAGTATGCTACTTAAAAGGTGGTTTTGACCTAATGGCTTGGGGCAGAACATATGGATCCTTCAATAAGATCCCGAGCATAGAAAAAAATGCGAATACGAACTAAAACTGAAATTACATTACGTTTTATAGTATCAGTTTACCCCCGCTGATAGAGCAGTCGGTAACGCTCTTCGCTGTCAGCGCAGCTGGCCGTGGTTCGAATCCCGGGATCGGTTGTAACTCAACCGGCCATGGTTTCGATTCCCGATACCGGCGTGACAGGGGGGTTGGCGCGGGGCTAACAATCCCGTCCGTAAAAATTAAATGTTACAGAAGAGCATCAGAGATTAGCATTGTCTCTGGTGCCAGGCCAAGACTGCTCAGCGGTTGTAGCGCCAAAAAAGAAGAGAAGAAGAAGAAGTATCAGTGAGTGTGAGGGTTTGGAAAAAAATCCTTTTAATCTGTCAAATTTCATTTAAAATTTTACTGACCTTACCTGCAGTCAAGAAGAAGGAAGACATAGCACATGTCTTCTTTTATATGGCTGCTACAACCGCCGAGTAGCCATGGCCTGCGATAAATTCTCCTTCCCTCAGTCATAGAATAGTTTCAAATTAGAAATACGAAACAGTAGCAATCTTTTATCTGCTATCAATCTTATTGTTTTAATTCGCAAATTTATTTACTCGGTCTTTCTGAAGTTTTGAAATCATGGTAAATTTGATACCAAGTGAGAAAACCACGAAACGGAGCGGGCCACAACAATGCAGAAATCAACTCTAGGCTGAAACAAACAGTATACAATTGACAAAATATCCGGCCAAGCACATCGCTTAACTTGCTGTAATGCTGTCAGCAATCACATCACTTCCGCTCACGAAGGATGCGATTAAAGTTTTTCTAACCAAACCGCATACTTATGTTACCTGGTGGCCCCGCTGGCGAAACGATCCGATCCTTCCTTCTCTTTGTGATGGTGCAAATAGGTTTCTTGCTTTTTCCAAACAATTCTGTCTCGAGTGGTTCGAGAAGGAAAGGATGTTTCGCTTCGTTGCGCACTCAGCTCGGATTCGGACACTCTGTAAGACGTTCAGGGTCTGATTTTGGAACAGTGGTTAACTAATGTTAATGCAGCCCTAGTAGGGGAAAGATCGATGTGACGCCACATTGTTTGTAGATCTTCCCGCGTGTGAGTTCCGGCGCGGCGAAGGTGCCAAAGTATAAGGTGCCTTAAGTAGCTGCTAATTCCTTTTCAATGCCAGCGCGGGTTTCCTTTGAAACACACAATGATTTGTAAAATGCGATATGTCAACGAGTAGTAGAGAGCATGCCGCTTCTGCTCATTGTTTCCGAAGAAGACATTTCACAAGACAGTCGGCCGATAGTGTAGCAGAAAACAACAACAACTGAAACGAGAATCGAACCGCAGCATCCGAACCAGCATCAAAGCCGAAAACAACGCCAATGTTCTTCAATGTGTTGTGAAACCTATGCCAGAAAATGTTCTTGAAAGAAGAAGTATCATTAGTCAGATCAAACCCAAGTAAATCAGTGGTAGGAACAAAAAGGATTCAATGAAAAGCGAGAATAATCTGCTGTTCGCATTTATGCAAATAAATTAAAAAAACAACGGTAAGATTTGAGACTAAGAATACACACATTTTGATTAGTTCCCGCTGGTATTGTTGTATGATTTATTCAAATACCCTCGATAATTTTACATGGTTAGATAACTTCCTTTTTACCCGTATATATAAAAATGATATAACCAAAACAAACATCGTAGACATACAATTAAAAACCCAAAGTTAGCAAGAAATTGTGCCATATTGTTGGTAATTTCGGTTGATTTGTCGGTTATTTTAAAACGTTTTCTCTTCAGTGCATACTAGCGCCAACGGCCAAAGTATGAAGCGCGCTCCGTTCGCTTGCGTGCAACTTGCAAATCGGAAAGCTCGCATGCTATAAAAGCACAGGAACAATGGAGCTTTTCTGTTAGAACTTGCTTACTTTAAAATCGAGCTTTAACCGTTAAAAAGGACTAATCGGCAAGAAAAGGGATAACTTTCGGTTTCAAATCATCATTACAAATTAACGTAGACCGCCTCGTAAAATTATGCTATGCCAGAAACTCTTGTAGACGGTTTTTAATTGAATATTTGGTAAAATCAAATTAATCTGAAGGTAAATGTAAAGAGCTACCCTCATGTTCACCGTATATCAAGGAAGTTAATGTGGCAATTTTTAAATTAAACAACAAAGACTCAAATAGGCCATTCTTCTAAACATCCCGAGTTGTCTGAGTTGTCCTCCTGGTTCCTGTGGTTAATAGTAGTTTGATTAAAATTACTGTAACGTTGCCATTCGTTTACCCAAAGATGTTCGTTGGGGTTCTTCGACCAGCGTACGGATTCATTCACAAGATTTTCACTTGATGCCTGGTCCGTGGTCCACTTATCCAGTCCAGTGGCGGTTCGACACCGAACCGGGGAAAGCGACGACAGGGTCGGTGCATGCCGGAAAAGACGCTACAAAGCACACACACGTACATTATTATCGCCCGGTGGCTGCTGATGAAGTGGCCAGAAAACCGGTGTTGCGTGTATCGGTCACGCCGCAAGATTTTACGATGCCGCCGCCGCCGCCGTCGGGCCGGCTTTGATCTGACGATTCGGCCACCCTTCGGCGGCATTTCCGAAAATACATCCTCGCCGACCCACAATCCGCCCGGGGGACCACGCACGGTGCGATCTTTGGCCTCTGTCTCACGTCGAAAAGTATTAACTTTTATTGCGTGCGTGCAGCTCCGAAACACCCAAAAAAAAATGGATGCATCGAGAGCAGGGAAGGGTGTGTTACTTTCGGCACTGCCCGGCCAAACCGGAAATCATCCCTAGAAAGCGAACGGAGAGCGGGTGGGAACAGAAGCGGGCCACTTGTGAGGCGCATTGTTTGTCAGGTGTGTTGTGTTTCTTTTTCTTATTCGAAACATCCCTCCGAGGAAGCCAAGTGGACTGTTACGGGCACACGGTGGAACGGTTCAGTTTCGAACCCCCGGGCACGTGCATTTAATTATGTGGTGAATTTTGATTTGAATATTTTATCAAAATAGTGTATTTTATTAATATTTTCCGGATTTTCCGGCTCACGAAGGAGTCGCACCGAGGCTGTGCGCACACAAGCATTGCGGAGCCACGTGGCCCGGGAGAACGATGAACGACTACTCGAAAACCTCGTCAAAGTAACATTGCTACATTTGCCACCTGAACACGCCCTCCCTTCCTCTGCCGTACCAGAAACCCCGGCATGCCCGGAGGTTTTGTTGAGGATAGTTTCGCGCAGAGAACGAATAGGAATGCGGTCCCCATGGCGACACCGGGTTTCATTTGGATCCCGCTAGAAAGTTCCCGCTTGATCCGTGGCCCGGGCGGCCGCAATGACGCCTGCGTCCCGGGAAAACCGTTGCCATTGACGTCGGTTGGTGGCGTCGGGCTCTGAAGTGGGTTTCGAGCATGCCGAGCGCTGCGATATTAAAAATGTTTCGAATCCACCCGGGCCGCCGCCCAGCCCGCCGCCGCACTCAACCGTGGATAAGCACACCCCCAACCCGGGAAAGTGCTGCCGTTTCCCAGGCCCGAACGGAACGGTTCGCCGGAAATGTTGCGTTGGAAATTCAACAGTGGCTGCTGATTGAAATGTTATTGGTGCTGGAGCGGCCATTGGAAATCGACTCGATGGCTGAATCGCCGGTGTGCGTGCTGCTCTAAACCCGGAGCCCATTGGGGATCACATCAAACAAGCTGCCGTGGGGAATTCGTTTTTCCACACTCAGCTCCGACGGGGACCGGACGGTGATTTAATTTTGATGCAAGTGCAGCGCCCAAACGAAGTGTATGTGAAACTATTTCATATCGGGACGGCCTTTCAGAAGCATCCACATATGCCAAACGACCCCCTAAACTGTTTAGAAACTTTCATCCTACAAGCGGAAAAATTCAGCTACAGCGTAGAAATAATTGAAAGTCAGGTGGTGAGCGAACATTTGCGATTTCGATGCAGAAGAATTTGTTTGAACTGATTCACATGGAATTGTTCCTGTTTAACTTATCACACGTTCCACTAAATCGACCGATGAAACGCACTTAAAAAGGACATGTCGTTGAAAACATTAAATCCGTTTTTCGATAAGCCGAATGCAGGATGTTCACATAAATGTCTTTGATTTTATTTCACGCTGACGACAACATTGGCGCATTAACGAAGGCATCGGGTTCCAAACCAACACAAAATCGGTACTACTAACCTGGTTCGAAAAAGAAGTTCCATTCTAATGCAAATGTTCGTCCTTTTGCAAATGATGCCAAAAAGAGCTAGTAGCTTTATCATTTGTCTCGAAAATGACGAATGATGACGCTCCCGCGCGAGTCCTTCGGCTAACCCGCCCTGGTAACCGCAGGCCGATCCACTGGTTGCGTGACATTTATTACAAAATCATTCATCATTTCATTCCCGCCCACCTCGGCTCGGTCTTCGGTTCGGCGATTTCGGTTTCCCCGGTTCGGAGAATCGGCTCTAAAAACATTCATCAATTGACAATGACGCGCTGAAGGTATGATTTGCCAGAGCGGCCAGCGGTGGCAAGCAGGGGGATGATGGACTCGACAGGCAAGCATTTTGTTAATTAAATTCTAATCATTCATCCGGCACTCGGTTGGTTCTCTCCCGGCTCGGCGAGCGCAATGCAATCGAACCGTACGTAGCGTCGTTCGCAGCCGTTCGGCAAGACCCGGCCAAGAGAGCATAGAGCCATCATGAAGGTAGTCACCATTTCCATGACAGGCGCCCGATTCTGGCTGGCCATGGTCCGGATGGCCGGACCGTTGGTGCTAATTAACCGATCCTTGCCGGTGCCGTCGTATGTTGAGGAAATTTTGAATGAAACTTTAATACTTTCCTGCCTGCGGGCTGCACCGCAGGACAATGCGGGCCGCTGTTCGGTAGTCAAATGTTAATTAAATTACGTGACAAAAGTTACAATCAAAGCCGCCGCGTGCACTGATCGGGAATCGCTGTACCGATTTGGCGGCTCAAAAGGACAGCCTAGTTTTGAGGTAACTTTTCTGTATTATCCACACAATCCACTAGTCATGGCCAACGGTGAGGTGATGAGCTGATTATCAAATGTTCAGATAATATCAATCGTTCTCATTACATTTAAATAACAATTCGATAATTAGTGGCAATGCGCAGCCAACGAAAGTTAGCCGATACAGGATTAGCTTCCACGCTGTTCGGTCCATTCTTTGCGAGTTCCATTTTTAAGGCGCAAAAATTATCAACACGCTAATCTACTGTAACAGTTTCTTATTAATTTGCATCTTCGGTGCTTGCAGTGATCGAAGGCAAGGGACAGAGACCGCAACACTGAACCTTGATTTCTGTCCGCTCGTTCTGACACGCAAATCATGCATCATTCCGGCGACCTTCAATCAATAAAATGTAGTAAAATAACTCGAACAGGTTGTGGCGAGCGGAAAAATCCGTTGCCATTGTTGTCGCATCGCCCGTTTGCGATTATGATTCCATCCCAATGTTTGTTTATCGATTTCAGTTTATTGTTTATCGGATGAGTGGTTTTTAACTTCACTGTCGGATTACGGTTTTTAACGGGGGCTCCCAACAGATCCAAGGAGAAAAACGCAGCGGAACTGAATTTTGGAACCAATTTCTTAATTATTTAGGCGTTTAAACGCAGATAAATCTCATATAATCTGTAAGCTTAGTCTCGATTTGGAACACAGTACTGCCAGCTTTGCCTAAATTTCCTTATCGCTCGCTACCGCGTTAGGATCGGCAAAGGATAAATGTGGGTTAACATAAAAGCATCTTATGAAATGTTTTCAACTAGTTTCTTATGAAACTCTTTCTACCCGAAACCTTTGCTGGTCTTCGTCCAGCACGCCATCCAAATGGATCCGTGTGGCTTTTGTTCGGCGTCTCGCTGTGCCCAAAATGTGTTCGTTTTCCCCCGCTGCTGGTAGTGATAATGAACGATAATTGATTTTTTGCGCGATCGACAACATGGCGCTTCCAACGCGGTGGACGATGGGAGCCCGCGCAGTGCCGTGGCCACTAACGACGCCGTGGCAGCCACCATGTTTGGTTTGGGGATGAGCACTTTTGCTCACCTGTCCTTCCCTGCCCCATCCGCTCGGTGGCCACTTTTCCATGCGTTGCTACTACTACGTTTCGCACCTCGACGACGACGTCCATTCGCGGTTCACAACAACATGGTGTGTGTTTATTCACGGTCCGACATCACACGACATACAAGGCTCGAAAGGTGCCCACGAAAAACCGTCCGAAGATCGTGAGTAGATCATATTCAAGCGTCCTGTATACCGGGGGGAGGTGAAGGTGACAAACCTTCTGCGGACGGACGGTGCCGCGCAATTGGTGGTAGCGTGGTCAATCGAGTCAAAAAAAGAAGGAAAAAAACGTCCTCCGTCACGATGCCAAAGGGGGGTTTAACCCCCCTCCCCTCGGTTTCCCGTTTCCCTTTCGATATCACCGTCTCGCGAAGCGATCGAAATATCGCAGCTAGATCGAGCTTCGATCGCATCTCGGAGGCTTAACGGCTTAACTAAAGTAAACTGTATCATCTCTGATCGGTTCAGTAAATATGTTTTGTCGTTAATATGGCGATGGTTTGTGTTAGGGTTTGATTAGCTAGAATCGGTCGTTCGATATATACAAGCTTTCCTCAATATACTTGTAGCTTCAAAAATTCAGAAACAGAATCGAACCTCCAACTAACAAGAACAACAGCAATGGATTACTGACTACAATTACTGATCATAACATTTTTGACTACACTTTTGATGAACTCTTTCAGATTATAACTCAGACTCAGACGGTGTTTCCAAACGGTAGCCGTGCGTTTTGAGTCCAAATTGAGGACACATTGGAAAACCCCATGTTGACATCAAGGCGTGTTATTTTGTCTCTGTTGCACGTATTCAACTCTATTCAATTTCGTGCGTTCCTTTAATTGATGAACAATTTCAAAAATATCCAACAACTCAGTTTAAAAATTCTGTTTCCTCGTTTGGGTGCCCTCCATGACAATGATCGCCAAACGCAATACCGTAAACAATGGATGTTGGGGGCCCAAGGCAGATCGCCTTTCTCCACACGGATGTGCATTTCTCCACACGGATGTGCATAGATGCATGGGTCACTTTGGTGTGCAACATAAATCGACTGCATCGACTGCAGCGGGATTTGGGGCCCAAGTTTATGTCAATTGCGAAAAGCTTTTGCCGGACGTGCCGCGAGCGCAACTAAGCATTAATGGGGTAATATACATTCAAAACGACAAATTTTTCCAAACGCCAAATCCCTGCGCAAATCCCCAGTCGCTGCGCTAACTGCGCTTTAGAGCTTTACTCGCGTTGGAGCGGCGCAGACCTCAGGCACCCCGGGAAAACATCCGGCACTGCTGCCGGAGCCCTTTTTTGCCCGTCCCCGTGAATGCCCCCTCGATTTATGGTGTTTTACATTTTAACGGCCTTTCGCTCGGATTTTAAACAAACCGGACCATTCGCTTCACCACCGCGGACCATTCGTTTATTGTGTGCTCACACTCCGCTGTGGGCTCCGAAGTTTTGTTCCGATTTTCATCAATGGCTTAGCGAATGATAAGGCGTAAATCATGCCCTTCGGTGGACAAAGTCCCCACACGTGGGGGGATTGCGATTCCGGGCGCCCAAAGTGCACGCTACTCGTACTCGGTCAGGGCGGACTGGCAATGCATATTTTGCACCGTTTTTCGTATCACACTGATGGACCCACGGTCGAAAGGGAACTATTTTGGGACATTAGAAAAATGTTGATACAACGAGAGCTTTATTTGCCACGAGTTTTCTCTCTTGCTGTAGAAATATTGATGTTTACTTTCAATCCCAAAAGTTAATAATAGTCTCTGTGATCTTACAAACACAAGAACTCATAGACGGTAACAAAATTCTCAAGGAAGTAAACACAAAATATGAAAACTTCGCAAAACCGTTTGCAAATATTTAGTTATTCAACTGGATTTTAAGACATTTATTATTTAACCTTACTTTTTGTAGACAATTCCAAAGAACCAAACGGAAGAGTAACAGAGATTTTGCCATCCCCATTTTTCTCGCCCCAATCTTAGATTATATTGCACTTCCCGAGTGGCAAACGTATCAGATCGCGCTGCAAATCGGTTGATCCTTTTTCATATCTCAACACCCGTGACGCGAATAGAGAAATATTGTGGGCTTCAGTCGTCGGTCGTCGGTGGAAACTACAATTTCCTTCCGCTGCGCGGCACTCTTGTCCTTGACGTGACTATTTGCTCCGTCCGTGTAGCCGCGCGCCAACGGACACACTTTAGCCTCGCCCACCCCCCGCACGGGCTGCTGCTGCTCCGGGTCCAGCAGAGTCCCGAGTCTGAAAAATGGTCCCGAAAGTGGAAACCCCGTAGTGGCGGCGTGGAAAACAGGTTTCTTCCGACGACAGCAAAGATATTTGCATCATCACTCACGTCAACCGGACACACGACGGGAACGGACGCCGGGAGCCGGGCCTAGGGCCCGGCTCTAGACTGGCCATTTTAACTGGAGGTCCCGGCAGATTTTCCAACCCCGCAGCAGCACCAGGACGGTGCATAAGGATGCGCGTTGCGACGTACGAGTTTTTTTTTTGGTTGGTTTGATTCTTCTTTTTTGGTCGCCAGTGTGTGTGCCGGAGTGAGTGTTCCGGACGACGGGTTGCACCGGAAAATGTATCCCCTTCCTCGCTTAATCCGTCCGCACCGTCCGTCATGGTGTGGCGGAAAAACTAACATCGGCAATGCTGCTAGCCCAGGCAGGCGCCCGACGAAGAAAACAACCATTGGTCAATGCGCAAACGAACGTCACAAAACAAACCAACCTGAAAAAAACGAACGAAAGATGAGATCATTTTTCGCTCCGACTTCGGCTCCCGTGCAAAACACATGCAAAACGTCCGGCCCGGATTTTTGGGTTTGAAAAAGTTGCCGTAACTCCGTAAACGCCCGAATTGCCGGAGGCGAACGAAAGACGTCCCGAGTGCACGGAATGGGCGCAAGAATGCAGCCGCCCGCCGACAGGAATGCAAAAAAGGAACCCTTCTATTGCGCAATCGCCATCCGAACACGAAAGATGCTGTTAATTCGAAGAAACGGGGGAGTGGCCAATGCGTCAACTGTCATGGCGCCACGTGAATCACGTGCATTTTCCCGCTGATTTTCCCGTTGATTTTCCCCACTGATTTCCCGCGTGGCCACGCCCCTTAGCTTAATCCCCCGGAGGAAGCTGGATCTCTCGTTCGCTCTTCGGCTTGCTTTGTTTAACCCACACAGCCATAATCGCCAAGAAAGGTTTGCTCTGAAGCCTCAAACAACCCGCGATCCGTCGCGGGCCTTCATTCGACTGCTGACGTTCCGCTGCCGAGCACGCATACGAACGTATTCCGTGATACGCCGGAGGCCCACGTAAATCCGTTTTCAACCGCCACAACATCGCGCGTTCCGCGGTCCAAGTGTTCGAACAACGAGTGCGCGGGGTGAGGAAAAGTGGCCAAGGGGGCATCACGGAGTGTAGTGTGTTCTCGCTCTCGCCGACCGTGGAAACACACACACCCATACACACGGTGGGGTTGGCGCACCTTCCCCAGGTGCAGCGCCATCCGGCGAGTCCGGCGGTATCCGGGGTGCATTCTTAAGGTGTCTGGCCAGTCCTGCACACGGCTTAAACGCGGGCGTCCTGTGAGAGCAACCATCATTCGGCCAGCGGTGCGCACACACCCCGCACACACTCCGAAGCTGTTGCGCCGACGAGCCGAGGAGTTTTGATAAATAATTTGCTCCTCCAGACCGACCCGGGACCGTAATGAATTTAATTTGTTACTTACTTATTTAATTAATAAAGCCTAATTAATAAGCGTGAGAAGTGTGCGAAGTCGCCGCGTGCCGTCCAGTGTCCTCGGTGTCCTCGCGGTGTGTCGCGTGTTGCGGTGGCGTGCCGTGGCGTGATAGTTTGTGTTTCTTTTCTCGCCTCCGATTGTTCATTAATCCTTGTTGTTTTGTTTTGAACCGTTTTGTTTACGCTTCGTTACTGTGCAAGGCTTCTACAAGGCGCAAAGCCAAAGAGTGTCCTGAGAGTGATACTGTATACCGCTGCACCGTGCATAGTGAGTTGAGTTCCGCCAAGTGTTTCTGCTGAACCCGAAGTGAGGCTCCAAATTAAGAACTCCAAACACTGCAGAACCACTGTCACAGGGACGGCAGGAATACTGAGCTTATAGTGGGTGACGACGAAGTATACGATTTCCATCAGCAAACCGTCTCAAACCGCGTCTATGACGAGTAACGCACGAAGGAATAACGCCACGCCAGAATGTTCATCATGTTGTGAGGCTTGAGTTTTCTGTTGGTTCGGAAACAAAGATTGTCAAACTGTCGGCGCTATCGATACGCAACTTCTCAGCAAACATGCTGAACAATCTCAACGCGGCAGGATTGGGTGGTGAGTTTATAAAACGAATTGTTAGACAGTCATCTTACATTACATTATTGCTTATGGCGGTGTCTTGTTTCACTGAGTAATATGAAGAAGAATCCTGACCGATCACTTCGCCAATAAAGTAATGTAATTTGTGTGTAAAAAATTCTTTAGGAACTCGAAAGGACCAATCAAATAATCTTGTTGATGGCCAGGAGCAAACCCCCGAATCTCGTAGCATATTCATTTGAACATAAAAGGACGAAGTTCAGCCACAAAAATGATAATCTTACTAAGCAATTCATTCGCAACTCTATGTTCACTATTCCCGGACTTTCGGACTCGGAATTACTTTATTTGTCCTGGCCGGACTCAGGGTTTGATATTTGCTTAAATATGCAAAACCGAATCGACGAATTAACTATGTCAAATCTGAGCCAATTGCCTTTGAGGAAGCTTTCGTTAATCAAGGAAATTGAGCATATACCTTGAACTCTCTGTCTCACAATTACCGGCTGCTTAAGTCGGCTGCACTTTATAAATTATATTATGAAGCAACAAATAATAGCAAAAGTTTATTAGAAATTTATCTCCAAAAGAAAACTAATAAACGCATTTCCACCTGAAAGGATTACGATACACAAGTGTTGAAATTCGTGTGGATCTTTCTCTTCAGGGCAAGTTCGATATGATGCATTACATCCCTTCGCCGAAATTGCCGAAATGCACCGAAACACGCTCAACTGCTATCGTTTGCCACCAATTTACCAATTTATGTATAATTGATGTTGTTCACCCGAATGGTGGTCGCCAAGGCTCACCATAGGCACTATAGAAAGTACCTTTCGCGAGTACGACCATAACTTGGCGTCCCATCGTTTAGTTCTTGGATGCATCGCGCTTCTGCCTATTCGCCGTTCGCCTGTAACGAGCTTAAATTGGCCGCACCTTGCAATCCGCGGCCATAGCTTATTGACTTGATTCATTTTGTTCGCCAGCGAAAAGCAAACAACCGTAATTTAGTGCACGCAGAACACATTAAGCTGCAGTAAATTGCGCACAGAGCGCACAAGGATGGTGTAGTGAAACGGTTAATGAAGATCAAATTAGAGGCAGAGGCACTCGTCGTCGCCGGCAATCACAGGAAACCGCAATGGGACACCATGGAGCGATGGGTGAACGGGTAGAAACGGGTTGGAAAAACGAACCGAGTGTCAACCAAACCGTGGCCAGCTGTAAAAACGGCGCCAACGAAGCTGTGCCAAAGATTAAGCGTTATGTAAATTTTCGTTCATAAAATGATAATTAATGGTGTGGTAATTAAGCGGTAAACAATTGAAATTATGATCATTTAATTGAAACGCCATAATTGAATGTGACACCCGGCTGGTGCTGGAAAGTGGACGTTCCCTGTGCAGCTGCAGGTACAATTAGCTACTTTCACCGTTCGTTAGTGCAAATTTAGTTGGATAAACTAACAGCAATGCGCATACGTATTGTAAACCAAACTGGCTCCAGTCTTTTACCAGAGTCCTGGTGCCTGGTCCACTGTGTCACGCCTGAAATGATTACAACAAATTACGCACTCTACCATACCATGAAAAGGTTTTTAAACTAGATCGCCAAGAACGGAATCGTACTATATTTTGATTACCTTAAAATTACTGGCAAAATTAAAATTTTTAGGAACCTGAACCTCACCTCACAATATTATTCTGCTGATTACACTACTATGCTGATTCCATTTCAAATGCTACTAAGTTTGTTAGATCATATTCTAAAATACCAACAATATTGTTAGATCATATTCTAATCGAACAACAATTGGTAAAACCCGTCAGAAGAACGTTCGACCTCACACGTACGCACCCTATATTCCCTAGCCTAGAAATGTGTTTGTTACTTTCGAAACATTCGAACCGAATAACGGCTTTCGCCGGCAAAAAGTGTGTTGCCTTCGACTAGTCGCACTTTGGTCCCATTTACAGCACGAAACGAAACCGTTTGCCGCGATGACTTTACGGGTCGTTCCGGCCGTGCCAAACGGGCACTTCCATCCCGAATGTCCTTGCCAGACACTTCCATTTCCTTTATTGTTCCACTGCACGGCGCCCGAGGCGCCCGTTGCCCAGTGGCCCGGGGCCACGTTGGGCACTTTATATTTAGCCCTCGAATCCATTGCACATAGCCAAACGACGCTGCTCCGTAGAATGAAATGGTGATAATGTTTAATTTAATTTTATTAAAACCTATTTTCCTTTCTGTACGGCCGCCCGCAGCATGCCGGGGACACACTCGTACGTGCCGATGGTATGGCGGCCGCTGGCTGACGGCGGACAGTCCAGAGGAGACCGTTCCGTTTTTTGTTCACTTCTATTTTTTGACAGGGCATTTGCTGGGAATGCCCTCCATCGCGCAACGGGCCGAGATAGCGTGAGCCGATTCGCCGCAGCGGGCGAAAAGAGAAGCACGAAGCAATTCTGGAAGGATTTCCGTTGATGGCCTTTCCAACCGTTCGTACGGTTGGTGGGTGCTGGCGGAGGGGCGGGGAGCATGAAATGTGGAGATCCTCGTCCTCGGGAAATTTTGTCGCATTTTCCCGCTCCGGGCGTCGGGCATGAATCGTGTGCACGAACCGGGCGAATCGATTTTTCCGATAAAATGTGGCAAATTGCACTTTATTGCACAAGCTGGAATGGATGGAGCGCCGTGCCGTCCGTGCTGGGGTCCTTGCTGTGACAGGGCCCGGCTTTGGCGTTACACTTATCATGTAAACGCGATCGAAGCATTGGCACTCTGTTAATGCGCAATCCATTGCAAACAATGGTACGTAAATCGGATAAGTGCATTACGCGTTACTGAGAATGCTGGAACGTCCGGCCGCCGCCGGTGATGATGTTCAATTCATTAGCTTGGCTCCGGTTTTAAAGCAGCTTCCAAACCTGCCCACAAAGGTTGTCACGCTTAGTTTTCGTTCGAAGCGCGAGGCTTTCTTAAATATTAATCACGGGCCACGAGATGGGCGTTCCGTATTAAAAAGTGCCAACCCCAGACAACACCACACCAGATGTGAGTGGCCATACTTTTTTATGGCTCTCGTATCGATCCAGCCACCAACAACGTCACCGGGCCGGGCCGGGTACGTTAAAGTTCACCGCGACGGCTTCCCTCTTGTTCCGTCGTTAAGCTTTACTCGTCCCCGGGTCACGCGAAGGGACGCGCCTTTTCCAGCGGCGACATTAAATTATATGCCACGTAACCGCGTACGCGACCGCAGTCGGCCAACCTTGAGCGTCAACGGCAGCGGAGTATATCCTGACAAGCTGATGGAAGGCACTCGTTGGATGTGGTGCATTCGCTTAAAGGTTCCGGAATGAGCAATTTTCTGGTCGCACGATGAACCACACGGCGGATGGTTTTAATTTTGCAAAATGAAAAGGACCCATGAGGACGATAGTTATGCTTGATGAGCGATGGAACGTACATTCGTAAGCATTTGTTTCAAATATTGAAACGAGTGAAAGGCATAATGATAAATTAATAATAGAAGAATACCTGACGCCCGACGCGGATAAAGTCGCGATAAACCTATTTCGAGCATAACACATATTTCCAGTGGAATAACCACCACGAATACGTGAAAAGGTTCTGGATATTGTCAACACAGTTTGTGGAAGGTCCACGTGGAATCCTCTATTTGATTTTCTTCGATAAATCTATTAATAAATGTAACATCGCCATTCAGTTTGGCATTCAGGACTTCAGGTTTGGAAGTTTGGACTTAAGGCATGCTACTTCGGAACTTCGAAGAACTAACGCAAATATTATGCCCATTATTAGGCTAAACACTCTACTAAAGACGTATATTGAGCACCGTATCGATGCTGCAACTGGGCTCCCTTACAAGTACTTACTTAAATAACTCAATTACCCAAACTTCTAAAGCAACGATAATTGAGATGGCCTGAAAGGTGATGAACTACCTCAGCTCCCGACAACAGAAACAACAAATAGTTTGACAGAACAAGACCCCGTCGTGGGATCGTTACAGAGTCTTAACTCCTGCTTATCAGGACCAGGCCTTCCGACATGTGGTTTTCACGCTTCGCTGAATTTTCTGCCCATTCTCGAGCTCCGTTTTCGTTCCTTTTGGAATGCAGAAGCCCGCGTACGGCGGCGGCGGCATTCCGTAGGCACACTTCTTCTGCGATTCAGAAAAAACCCACTCGAGGGTCCAAAAGGCGACCGATAAACGAGCCCAGCCAAAACCAACCGCAACCGTCGATCTTGCGGTGCGCTGCCACAAGTCACCGACAGGGCTGAGAATCGGGCGCGGAAAGCGGCTGACAGCCTTCGAGGCCTGAAGGCCCGAGAGGCCCCCGGTGGCTTCATCAATCTTTCGCTATCGTTCGGATGTTCGCGTGTTACAGCGAGCCACCGGAGAGACACCACCAAGGGCCCCGGGCGTGATCTATCTGGCCGGTGAACGAACGTCACGCCAGCTAACTCGGTGGCCGGGGTCCGGACGAGTTGCCACTTCGCTTCGCGTGTAGTTATTTCTCATGTTTCGGTGGTTTCTCCGGGACGGGGTCCGTGGGGCCCGGGAATTTAAGCCATCCTTTTTCCCCCAACAGCTGAACGCGGTGTTTGCCCAAGGGCTGCAGGGTGGTGCAGAGCATCTCGGCACTCGGACTGGTTGCCCCCCCGTGCCCCCCATCAGTGGTCTGTTTAAATTTTTTCGTGCGAAGCATCCCGACTCCCTGCGGACGTGGAGTTGACGAAAATCTACGAGCGACGGATTGGGGGCACCAGCGGTGGGGGGGGCACCAGCCGAGGGGGGCGCTCACTAAGCTGACAAACTGCATCACAAAACGGTAGCCAAAATCGTATATATGTGTTAAAATTAACACCTGCATATGAAGAGTAGCATAAAAGTGTTGCTGATACGTATCACGCCGTAGGGCTGCGGGGACAGCAAGCGGACAGCGAGAAACAGGACAGCGCAGCACAAGTGTGCTATACTTGACAGACACCGTCGTGCATCATCATCACCGGGAACCGAGTGGTATGCGGCTGCGGCACTGCCAGCCCGCTTCACACCGGATGGACGGATGGCTGATCGGTCGTGGCGCGATCCGAGGTGACATGAGCCTGTTTAAAAGACAGCCAGCGTTTAAGCTGCCCTCCAGTTGGCAAGGCGCTGCGAAGGCGAATGAACACGAAATGGCATGACGATGTGCATTAAGTAAGTCATCGCAGTGCCGCTGAGGCTTAGGCAGGCGGAAAGCCGATGACAAGCGGGCGGTTGGGCCGTAACGAAACATGTTCTTGAGAACGAGGTTGTCTCTAAGGTTTCCGTGCAGCCCCCGTCATAATATGTGTTTACTCGAATGTACACACATCACTCCTGGATGGGATGCTGCTTTGGCTGCAAGGAAAACGTTGCTTAAAGAAGAGAAACTGAAAACCATAGACCTATGTTTCAGTAGAAGGTGTGTTCCATCATAAAATCAGTGTGGGTCTTGGAAAACAATGAAACTTTAACCAGTTGTACCAAAACATCTTTTGTTAAAGGTAACTCTCAGCTAAATTCAGACATAAAATAACTCACGGGTCTACACAGGCATCGTGATAGAAATACGAGTGTTCTTGGCAGATTATTGGAGAACCACCGATCACCCATTGAAGGTCATGATTGCTGAAGATCGCATATTTGTTTGTTTGTTTGTTTGTTTGTTTATTGGTTAACTCATTGGCCATTTATCTTTATTCTGTATCTAAGTAGACTATGTGAAAGTTTCCGTCTCCGTTTTGCCCATATCAGAAATTTGGTACTGAGCAACCCTTACTAGAATTGACATAAACATTCAGTTGCTCTAGTGGACTGATCGTGCCCCGAAGAATTAAACAAGTAATATTCATTATTCGAATATCCTTCGAGTGGTTTAAAAAAAATTATTTACGTTTACACTCTGTCAAAGTGAGTAGTTATTTATTGTTGTTTGTGATCGAATTACTGAGAGGTTCAAGGGTTTGAAAAGATGTCGAAAGATTTGACCATGATAGACCTCCATTGCAGGCATTATCTAAAATAATTTTATTTGTGGAAAAAAATTCCAGCTTATCACGTTTCTCTCAGTGTCAGGCTCAGGAGATACACGACGAATGCAGAATAGCACCACAGCAACTAAACAGGGGTTTTCTATTGCGAAAAGGAACGTTCCTAGGTCATTAGACAGATGGCGCAAAAGTGTGCTCAATTGGGCGTAAAACATTATCCTAGCCCTGTACTAATGAGCGAGTGACAGTTCAGTGACAAGAACAGAGAACGAATCTCGAAAGGATAAGATCGATGTGGGCCTATAGATTTCTTTTTATAATTAGTTTAGTGTTTCTTATTTTTTGTAGACGTCCCATTTATTTACAAACCAAACTGAACATTACTTAATTACCGAACTTGCTGTCATTGCATTATTTAAATATATTATGTCCCCGCAAACTTGTTAGTCCAATCATGTAACGGTTAATAGTTTACCATTTTTACCCCCCGGCAGGACCGAAGGAATGCGATCTGCCGAAGTCGGGCCTCACATCGCTGCACGGCGGTGCGCCCGGGTTTGGCCAGGTCCCCAATCCACCCAGCAACGCCGACAGCAACGCCAACCGGCTGCACGTGAACAGCGGCAGTGCCGGGGCCACCCCGGGCGGTGGTGGAAGCGGTGGCTCGAGCGGAGGGGGCCAGGGTGCCGGCACAGGGCCCAACACGCTGTGCGAGCCGCACAACATCCACCAGGATCAGGTAAATGTAGCTATGCGGGGGAGTCCATGGACCGCCGAGCGGCCAGCGCCGTCCCCCAAAAAAGGTGAACGACTTTTCTTACTCTCCACCTAGAATTCTGACAAACATGGTGGAAAACAGAAACGACACCGAACACGCTTCACGCCGGCTCAGCTGAACGAGCTCGAGCGCTGCTTCTCGAAGACGCACTACCCGGACATCTTTATGCGCGAGGAGATCGCCATGCGGATCGGGCTCACGGAGTCCCGTGTGCAGGTCAGTGTAGTGTTTCCGACGTGTTTCCCCTAGGATCCAAGCGGACAATGATTTAAAAAACCCAGTCGCGGGCTCAACAGCTCGTAACCTTCAACCCTCGGTCATTTAGCATAAATCACTTTTGCACGCCTCATGAGGATTCAGACGGGGCTTGGTGGTGTTGAAATTGAGGCGGCGGCGGCCCTTCGAGGACACGAGCGCACCCCACAAAAACCGTCCCATCCGCGTGTGTGTGTATTTGTTTGCAGATGGTGCGTCTAATTTCTGACTGTTGATTGTCTGAAACAATAGTGCATCATTACGCGGTGTTTAGGATTTATGGGTCGTTTGAGTCGGCTAAGCGTCCATTAGCTCTGCAGTGCTGCATCTTTTTAAGCGCAAGCTATTTGGGACACACCATCAGGACCAAGATTCCAAGATTATGCAGATTCGTTCGCAAAGCCACCAAAGTGATAAATTCCGCGCCACTCCGGAGGACGCGAATATTCCGCAGCAAAGCGAATGTGTAGACGGTCGATTTACATGTGTAACGTCCCAGAAATGTGGCCCGAGAAGCTCACTAATTAACAATTAAATCGACCAAATGAATCACTTACCTAACCCCATTTTACACCGGACGTCCGGCGGGGTCGGTCCTGTCTCGTGTCACGTGTCCCGTGGCCGGATAGTCGGATAATTTGTTGTGCTTCTGTTGGGCATGATGATTATTTAGCCCACTTTCCTTGGCACATTTACATAAACACGGATCAGTGTCCTTCCTGCCAGCCGACTTCTTCGACCACAGGTGTCTCCGTTGTCCTTAATGATTGTCTAAGGCCTAGGCCTAACTCATTCCACTCCCCGACCGACCGGTGGCAGGAAGACATCTGGTCGTAAAATTGATCTTTGACACATGTTACCCGCATGTTGGCTGACCATCGTCATCCTGAACCTTCGCACTCTCTTAGAAGACCAGCAAACACGGAAGGAAACGTCTTTAGGGGACTATGGACCTAGAAAGAACGGCCTCACGTACATTTTTGCAGGGATGTATAATGTCTCAAAAGACAGCTATGTGACAGCACTTCGGTTTGGTATGAGTCAGTACCTTACTGACGTGAGAATGGTTCACCTTTGCAGCGGCTTGCAACATCGATAACTATCATACCTCATATTTGTTTCTTTTGCTATCGTAACCAACCAATTTGAGCCTTTATATGAAAGCAGTCAGCAAAATTTGATCATTTTTCCAATAACATTATGTAGTTCTTATCAATGGATGATGGTATCCTTGCAAAAGAATTTGAACATTTTGTTTCAATCTGTGTGAATTATGATTTTCTACCTACTATTGAATTAATTATTTTCCAAGATAGGTGTCCACATTTGGAACCACGTTTAATGAGAGATTTCATATAGCTTTCAGTTGTTAGCCTAATCTCTTTGAAATCCAAATCCTCTTGCTGTAAGCAGATTTCCTTATCCTCGCCTTTACTGTAGGTCCACATTACTTGAAGTTAAATTCATGCACCCTTCAAGTTGCGCGTGATAAGGTGATTAACGATTAACCGAAGACTCCTCATTCGAAGACTACTTTGTATTCGAAAATTAGTTAAAAGATTCTTCGAAGCTGTATGCCAACTGAAACTGTATAAAACAGTTTAAAAAATTGAAAAAAAACCCTCATTGCAGGTCCTGCATATTCATCGGCTACCTTCGGTAATCCGAACCATCCCCACTGGCCCCCCAACGTGACAGCGCTATGCTGAGCGCCATAAATCAATCAATGAGTTGAGAGCACAAGATTAACAGTTCAAAAATCTGATCACGTTCTCTCAGCTGCTTAACACAGCGCGCATGCTGTGTGTTCCGGCCGCAATAAAAACTTTGCTCAATAAAGGGCAAAACAAATGCGCACCCCGTAAACTTCTTGATCCTGTCTCCGGCACCGGAAAATGGCTCACACTGCGGCCACAGCTCGGCAGCCGAAAGCCGAAAAAGTGTTTTCAAGGTTATTGCAGCGGCTTAAATCGGGATCATGTAGATTGGACGGCGGCTGATACGAGAATCACACGAGCACCGGAGAGGCTGCCGATGCCATAAAGGTGGATGTGAACTTTTGGCTTCCTTCCTTCGGTCGAAGAACACCAGTAGGTTTGATTGCCTCACCGTTCCACGGAACCGTTTTCGGCTAAAGACTGATAAACGAAGTTAGTGTTAATCATACTAATTATGAAGAGCTAATACGAACAATCGGAATCGCTCGCCGTCGGGATCGCTAGGCCACGAGCCACGAATATGCACATAAATTCCACAAGTTTACGGCCCGGCCGGGAGGGGGGGTCCTAATGGGCCCCAACCAACCCGGGCCAGGATGCCAGCACGCTGAAAGCGTAGCATTGTTTTTCCATTAAACCTCTTCAACGCTTGTACTGCGGAATCGGAGCATCCCAACTCTCCCAGGATGCGACTCAACGGTAGTGCGGGCGGCCCACAGTATCCTGCCGAAACCACTATTGGTCCTTTAATAGTGAAAGTTCAACTTCTCCAGTGCCGGTGACTCGATTTAACTAACCAACAAAACCACCAGGTAACAGGGCAGGAATGTGCCTGATCCGTCTGCCGTTCGGTGGCGAAAGTTTTGTGGCTCTTCTAATGGAACTTTAACACACAGTAGCGCGTAAAGTAGCCCCCGGTGGGGCGCACATAAAAAGAACCAAATCATCGCGATACGATAGACATCGTAGGGAAGACTCTCGGGCTCGCGGCAGTTTACGGATCAAGCACTCCGCTCCCCAGGCCCAGGCTGGGGTGGATTTCGTTATTCGATTTTTATGATATCATTATGACTTTATAGGGCAGGCCTTTATGGCCCGCCGGCTCAATCGGAATCGAGGGACCACCGCCATTCGCACATTCGGTGTGGCCACCGGAATGCCCGCGCGTTTGTTGACGGAACGACGGGATTTGTTTGATGTTTTGATTGAAGCTGCCAGGACCAGGAAGCTTAGGGCCATGGGCTAACGCCATCCGACCTTATGTAAACCATTTTTTCTCGTCATTCTGCCATTGCCGTTGGCCAATTCCGGAACGCATTCCGGTCCGGTGTGCTGGGGCAGTTAAGACGGGATTACTTTCACATTCTTCCACTGTGACCGAGTCAATTAGAGCGTTTGTGAGCCCGTCCCAATCGTGTAATTGTATCGGTATGATCAAATTGAGAGATAATAGCCACTAATTGGTTACTTTATCGGAAACGGTACGTGCCGCCGATCGTCATGCTTAACAGCGCGAGACATTTGGTATTCTGACATTGGTTTTGTGTTCTCTTTCGCTGTTTATGGTTATATGCGAATTTTCAACAGCCTTGGTTATTTGCAAACGTTTACAGACGTCCTATGACGTTTTAAAACTATTTCAAATTTGTCTCGCCTTTAAAACGGTAAATGTGTCCTACGTTGTTAGTCAAAGTGAAACCTCAAAGGAATAGAAAATATAACGCAACCTGCAGCACGGCCCACGGAACGGTTGGCGTTGGCTTTTCCGAGGCTCTACGCGGCGATTTACGGCCTCAGTCCACCAAAGCCGGGTGCCAAGAGTCAAGCAAATGAAAAAAAAAAAAAAATCCGTGATCTCCAACGGGGGTCAACGGTGTAAAGCCCAGCGCGGCAAATGGTGAGAAATGATAGTGCTCGTGCTGCACACTTTCTGCCTTTCTGCCATGGCATGGCATTTTTCAGCCTCTTTTATTCTCCGACGTCGGCGGCTTTTCGTGACAATGCTCAACGCCTGGGCCACGGCTTGGTCCTGGGCGAACGGAAGGACGACAAAAAGCCACACGCCAATGCAGATCCTTTCCAGCCGAATTCAACCTACGCGGCGGCGGCGGCGCCCATCTTAAAGGGCACGGGCCCAGTAAACGAATGGGTAACCCGTGGGCCGGGCTTTGCTGGTGAGCTCACCACGAAAACGGTCACGGCATAGTGTGTGTGTGTGGCATTAGTTGTTGTTCCCCAAATCCCCACAATGTCAATTTATATGCGGAAATAATTCCTCCGCTTAATCCTCGGTGCCGGAGGCTTCCGAAATCCCTGTGCATAAATAAATTCACCTAGAACCAGCCGAACCCAGTGGTTTCGGGTAGCTTGTTGTCCTTCCGGCTGATGCAGAACCACCAAACGTTGGGTGGGTTTAAAGGCATCGCTTTCCCATTTTACTACGCCACGTGCATTAGCTCCGACAGTGGCAGCCAATATGGAATCGTCACCCGATTGCAGCATAGCAATTGAAGTGCCGGGAAATTGTTTTCACTCCAAAAGAAACAACAACCTGTCAGGTCAATAGCCGGTGGTCGGAATCGAAATTCGAACCAAAGTTGTCAAAGTGACACCACGAGAAATGGGGGGAAAAAATGAAGCAGTCCAAACGACCGGCCACTTGCGCCCGTCAACTGTGACCTGAAACAGGATCGCCTGCCACCGATTCCACCGATGTGGTCGATCGGATATTTGATACGGTTCGCCCGGGTGCCCAAGAACGCACCGAAATCGTTCGAATCGGAGGGCCCACGAATTCTTGACTCCCGCGGACCGGTTTACTTCTCCAGTCAGTTCTCCAGGGCCACGGAATCGGGCCCGGTGTTTCGACAATCGACGTCTCGCGGTGCGGTTTTTCGGTTCGCACAGCACAATTGTTTTAAACCGGAGTGTTGTTTGCTTCTCACCCAGACTTGTGGTTTGCGTTTTTGGGGGGAAACAATCGTCCAGGTCTTTGGCTTTTGTCTTTTACATCTAGCTTAAATTGTAACTTTCCTCGCACTAATTTGAAAACATAATAATGTTCTCCACAAATATCAGTATTGTTGCTAGTGGCATTCGGATTGTGTGCCAGTAAAATGGATAATTATTTTGTTCAAATGTAGGTAAAAGAATAATACGTACAGCGAAAAAATGGCTAAATATTACAACCTCTTTACTGTTGCAAATTAAGTAACAATACAATTAAATTGCTTGATTTCAACTGAAGAAAGAAGCTCTATACTCATTGTTGAAAATGTCGATGATAACTAATAAAGATAGTTTAAGATTGTCGAAGCTTCCGAGAAGTCCTTTTAGGCAAATTGAAAGTTTAGGCTAGTCAAAACGTTATCATATTAATTCAAATTTGAAACTCCCAAGTATTTGGAACAGAGCACAGATAAAATTCATCTTTGCTTAATATCTCCTCACTGAACATTTCAAACTTTTCGTTCACTGTGGAAACATGTAGCATCGAATAAAACACGTTTCCGTCAAACAAGAACGTACAAAGGCTTATGTTGCGTACATCTTTTTGGCACTTCAAATGTAATACTTTTCTTATCAAATAATACCTTCTTGAACCTCTTATTAACGAGTAGTATTACATCGCACTAGTGCCGCAAGCCCACTAGTGAATTAACGCATTGTCAGCAACGGAAATTAGGAGTGTTGAATGGTTGACACAAACAACATGGGTTTTCTATATCAATCGGACTTGTTGCACGCGCCACAAAGACGGTCGACCAACGGCCAACGACCAACTACACACAGAAATTAGTCACGGAACGCGTGCCACCTCCCTCACCACCTCGCTAATGCACGCCACGTGGCGAAATTTAATAAAAACGGCAAATGGAATCGGGATCCTGGCACCGAGTTCGGGAGGTTGGTATTGACAGGTTATCCACCTGTTATTTTTATCACGCTGTGACGAAGGACGAACGCACCGGTCGAAGTTATTATCCTGCGTTGAACGAGGGCGACAAAAAAGAGTTCGACAGGATAAAAAAAAAGGCTGAACAATGTACGTGAAGTAATTTTAATTTTAAGTTTAACACAAGCACGGTTCTCGCGCCCGTGTGTGTGCGTGTGTCCCGATGGTAGCTGGCACACCACAACACTCTTTGGCTCCGTTGTTGTTTCGGAAAGATCGCAACACATAAACCCCGGAAAGTTTTCCCGCCGTCCCTTCGTCGGCCCCGTCTATCGGCACAGCGGCGGCGAGCAAATTTCGAAACGCTGTAACGATTTTAATAAATAATAGCCTACCCATAGCCAGAGAGCGGCGGCTGCGGTACAAGGAAAACGACTCTAAACTCACGTCTCGCGGCCCGGCCTCGACCCAGATCCGGTCCCGCTGGCGGCGGCCCAGCAGGGATACGGCCACAAAGGGGATCCGGCCGAACGGGCGGAAATTAGCCGTGAAACTGATGACGAGCAAACAAACGGCAGGCCGGCAGGGCGGGGAAGGACAACGAACGGGCCCGGCCCTATGTGGTGATCACGGTCGATGTGAGACATCGAATCAAAAAGTCATCTCATTTACACCACGCGGTCCCCATCTTTGTCACTCCCTGGGCCTGTAAAAAGGCCGAAGAAATGCGGTCGGTGTGTGTCGAGGAAAGCCTTTCCCCCTAAGGGCCAGCGCATCGTCGCAAGGCGGCGGACCACGAACGAGGGCTGCCTCGGAATTGGGTGCAGATTTTCTCAACATGATAAATAGTGCGGCTAGTAATGTGCTATTAATCCAGAATAGATTTAACGGAGAGAAAAGATTTATTCCTGGCCCTGTCTGCCACGGGCCATCTGGGGCTCATTGCGACCGTATTGGCTTCTGGTGTTTGCTGTCGGGAGAGTAATCGCCCTGGCGGGTCCCCGCACCGGCAGCAAAAACGTTGCCAGCCACACCGGAATGCCGGTGCAGGTTTGTTGGCCAAGTTATGTCGAGTGGAAAAATTCGCACCAACACATTTACCGAGCGGTCTCCTATTTATGGAAACCTAATTAGGGAGTTTAGTTCCCAAAATATTTTTAAAAACTACTTGCCGAATAAACATTTAACCGGATGACGAGCACAGTGTGCAAAGTCGCACACTGCTACTAGTTCATCATTTACTGGCCAGGATTTGCACGAGCCCAAAAACAAACACGGGACAGACAAATTTTTCGCCCACCGAAACCAATCCCGGGTCGGAGCCGTCCCCTCGGCCGAGACCTGTTCCACCCTAGCCGAAAGGACAGACAGTGACAAGGCATCGGACGCCTTCCCGCTGAGAGAGCCGCACGTAATGCTCGGAACAACCCGCGGGCGACCGGGCTGACGAGGGTCGACCGGGATCGACAGATACCTTCTCTCGAAAGAGAAACAGAGAGAGAGGGGAAAGCGTGTCGCAAATCCTGACCCCGCAAAGTGTAATATAATGAAAATGTAATAAAAGTATTATTGGGGAGTTGCGATTTATTGTTTATTTATTAATAACATGCAAATTGAAAACATTCGCACGGGGGTTTATCGAAACCAAATCACATTTCTGCACATGACTAAAGCGGAGAGTTACCTAACGCAATATGAAGTTTCTAAGTGGACGGTTGATTATTCTGTTTATTTGGGGTAAAACACTTTTTTTCAAATCTCATTTTCCATTTAACCGTCAAACAGTTTTTCAATCTAAACGGAAATATGTAATGCGAAAGGCGGAGGAATTTTATTATAAGGTTGGCTAAAAAGAAATCGACGTTTTTCACGATAGATGCCTTTAGTGATCGATATCTCGTAAACTATCGATCGTACAGTTTCAAGTTTAGGCTCGTTTTAAAGCTGATTCTTTACACTTCAAAAAATGCTTTCATTGTTTTTTGTTTGTTCCATTCGTTTGTGAGTTACAGGGTGTTAACAATGGAGGTCAACGCAGAGAAAATTCGGTATATTTTACAGTTTTTGTCCGATAAAGGTGAAAATTCCAGCTAGGCCGCTGAAATTTCGCATGGTGTTCATGGTGCCAATACTCTAACAGCTAGTTGGGTCAAATTTTGGTTTCGTTGACACGTTTCAGTTATTTTTTATGTTAAAGCCTAGGCAGACACGTCATCGAAAATGTCGATAAAATCACAGAAATAATCAAAGTAGATCGGCATTTTAGTAATCAGAGCATCGGCCAGGAGCTAAAGATCAATCATCGAACAGCTTAAAGCCATTTGCGCAAAGCTGGATTCACAAAGAAGCTCGATGTTTGGGCGCCACCGTAATTACACGAAAAAACATGATGGCCATCTGCACAGTTTTGGCCCAACGGAATGAAATCGAACCATTTCTTAAACGGATGGGTACTGGGGATGAGAAATGGGTCACTTACGACAATATTGTGTGAAATCGGTCGTGGTATAAGCGTGTTGAAGCAGCTTAACCTGTGACCAAACCAGAAATAACGGCTAGGAAGGTTCTACTGGGTATATGGTGGGACTTGAAAGGAATCGTTTATTATGAGTCGCTCCCGTGTGGCTGAACAATAAATTCAGATCTCTACTACCAACAACTGCACGGTTTAAAGCTAACAATTGACCAGAAACGACCAGAATCGGCCAACAGAAGAGGTGTTGTGTTCCATAAGGAAAACTAAATGTCACGCACGTTGTTAGTGACTCACCAGAAAGTCCGGGAGCTTGGTTGGGAAGTTTAAATGCATCCACCGTATAGTCCGGACCTCGCACTAAGCGATTGACACCTATTTCACGCATTACAAAATTTTCTGAGTGATGAAAAACTGAGATTAAAAAAGGATTATGAAAATGGATTTCTAGAGTTTTTTGCCAATAACGACTAATCCTTTTACAAGAGAGGCATGATAAGCTTATCTTTGAAAAGACAATAAATTTTCCAACAAAATGGTGCATATTTGACGCAAATCGGACCATTGGAAACCTGTTAAATATAGTTTTGAAGTTCACCCAAAAAACGTCGATTTCTTTTTAGCCAACCTGATAGATCTGTGCGGAAAGGTGAATCAATTCAAAATAACTTCCTGAACTAAATTTATAGAAGTACAACGGATGTTTTCCATATCATTTTTAATAATAGATTGTAATTTTCTAGTACTTAAATACATGATTCGCAGTAACTCAATAGATTATCGTTCGAATCGCCCTTCTGGAGTCTATGAACGAATCAAATGCTTTCCAAAATTCGCCACTTCAATGTTATTCTTGTTATCATCGACACAAATAAGTCACACTGTGCGAAAATTGACGAACAGCCAATGATATCTGGTGTGGTCATACCAGGGACATTACCCTGCAGTAGATATCAGTCATCAGCGTTCTGTGATTATTCTTAACGACGTATTGCGATCATTGGATGCAAATTCTGACACTCTTCGAATCGATCTGTTCGAACTGTCTTCGCTTCTATAAAAAGACTTGAATCGTGAGAAAAACTCACACAACATTTCGAGCGCCATTTTGGACTGTTTAATAAACCTTTTAAATTATGTTTAAGCTAAGCTGCAACTTGAATGGGACTTGAATGGGTGCTGTGCATTATTTCAATTTGACACTGAACTGCTTTGCGGGTATTTTGTTTCATTTAAATTGTTGATTAAAATTACACCAGTGAATACGTGAACGGAAGCACTTGGTCGGAAGGATCTTGGTCGAAATCGGTCTATCCACCGTTTATGCAAAACGAGTCACGCAAATGTAAACAGGCGGCCGATTGTTTTATTCATCCCGCCGTTGACTCGCTCAGCAGAAGAGCGCCAGGACCTTAGCATTAAATGTAGCAAAACGGCTTTGCGTTTCTTGGCGTAGCTTGGCGGTGTGCGGTGGCAAATCAACGTTCACGCTCGTCATTGTGCAACTCGTTCTCAACCGCAGACAATGCTCGTAAAACATTACGCCCCGGTAAACGGCAAGCTTTTAATCTGGTTTAATTCATGCGAGGATTAGAGGCATGAAACTTTCAGAAAATTGATAATAAATACATGCGCACCGTTCGGCGGCACCGGCCGGACCCGGCCGGCCGGGTCCGGGTCTCAGAGTCTGCGTCTGCTTCTTGCGGCACAGTGACACACGGGGATTTTCTCAAGACAACAACTAAGACGCCCCAAGACAAACGGCAAAACTTGCCGCTGCTTGTCGTCACCTTTAAGCGGCGAGCTACAAAGTCTTCACCTTCCTCGTCGCTGGTTGTTGGCCATTCTTGGAGCCGCACAATGGAGCCGATGGGAAAAGCGAAAGTGGAACCCAAGCGCATCGTTTCGTTTGAAGGCGTAATGAAAAGCTCTCATCATCCCCATCGGTTCTTCACCAGCTCGTGGAGTCGATGTGTCTTCTAACCCACCGGAGAGGCATTTTAAAGCGACAGTCAACCGGGTCCACCATCGTACGGAGCCTCACACGGAGGCTGAGCCTCGTTAGGATGAAACAATAAAATGCTTTCAGCGAGTGATTGGCTGATGACGATGGCGAATGAATGATGGGCGAGATGACGATCGGTCACAAATCTGACACCGAGCGCCACCGTGGCGTTTCATTTAGCGGAACAAGTGCAACGTACAAACTAACTGTCTAAAACCACGTTCCGGGAGCAGAGCGGACCTCCGTGCTTAGGGCCTCGGTGAGCCACGGGTTCCTCAAAATTAGAAGCCTATCAATCAATTACCAGCAATTACCGATCGTCTCGGGCGGTCCACAGAAGTAGGATTGTAACAGGTGTGGCGTTAGGTATTTTCGTGCAAATTCCTCCACCGGGGACGACGCCGAGGACGAAACGTCTTGTCAGGGTTTTATGCAAATCAAATTTTCGACCAGTCACTCGCAAACAGCACTCGCGTTCGTCCCGCACCTTTGTATGCGGAAGGAACAGTTTTGCATCCCCATTTCTATAATTTCTTATTCAAATAGATAAAGAAATATTAGCCAAATAATAGATAAAGATTTTACTTCTTTCTTCTCACTTAACTTCCTGGGTGAGTGTGTGTGCTGTGTTCGCTTACGGAAGCCACCGTATGACGCATTGTTTCACAAACAAACAACCATTGTCGTAAAACTCTTTGATCTGTCCGTCCATCCGTTTACCTTCGCCAGCATCCATCGAAACAGCCAGCGATGTTTACGTGCAGAATGAGTGTTTCTTCCTACGCCAGAAGCCGTCGAGAACGATGTTGCCTTAAAAGCGCCGAAAACCAAAACGAGCCAAAATTGCTCAAGCAAACAAAACGTAGCAAAGGAACGCCGAAATGTCGAATAGTCGAAAAGCTTCATCGGCATGTACGGTATTCTCATTGACATCTTTTAAGTACGGATTTGTTTCTTATAAAATATCAAGAAACGAACGGATCTTAATACTTGCAATAAGATTACAATATTTTGTGGAATATGCGTCAAGCAAGATATCAGATATAGTGGCATGGAGGGAATTTATTGTAGGACCATGTCCCGAATTCGTTTGTCATGTGTCTCTAAAGTATGTTCTATTGCTTGTTGTTGTTCTGCCTGTTCTGCTATTTGTGTGTTCTTTTGCTAGTAACCTTTTTCCATGTGGTAATACAGCGAGGGTATTCTACTTTAATACCAAGGCCGAATCACGTAAAGAACGCGTTAGGGCATGTCAGCCAAGCTCCTTGAACTTCTGGTCAATCCTTATCGATATGGTCTGCCCGATATTGTGGCGTGATGGACCATAGTTTCTATTGCTTAAAACGGATTGTTTGTGGCTTTGGAATTGCAATAGACTTCGGATTCAGTTAAGGATTTGGCATCACCTGATATGGTCTTCGTACGTACCGGTCGTTGATTACAAACACCGGCAGTTTTCTTAAACTATCGAAAACAAACTTGTTCCATATGAGCTGTTAAAACTCGGCAACATAAGGAGTCTTTGACGAGCATTCGAACAATACTGAAACAATTGTCCGAGAACAAAGTTTATTATTTGTTCAACGCAAGATTATGAAAACCATTTATGGAAAAATAATAGATTGCTATTACTACATCAAATGCTACTGCCAAGTGCCGTAATGCCTACGAAAAATGGGACCACCATACTGCCCGATTACCCTGCTGGAGTCCTTGGCACTCCCGTAGCCATGGCAGTGTGCGGCCATGCGCACGCATCTGGAATCCATTTCAGCCATCAACCATTGGCGGATCATTGTGGCTTGTTGAGTGGAGTATTAAGTTTTTGCGCCAACTCCTTTTTTTAAGGGCTCAACCCAAGTCTTAGGTATCGCCCTCGAAGGACGAGTTATTGCTCCGGAGGTCTCCAACGGAACCGATTCAAGTTGAACCGGGTGGATATTTGAAATGGTTCGCATTTTTCGCTCCCCGAGCACGGTGTTCAACGTTGAAGGGTACTTCGGCTGGAAAATATCAAATTTGGCATTCCCGGACCGCCGTAGGGCGACCGTTCGAGCTCGGGTGAGTCCTGAACCCACTCTGTCTCCTGGGCAACACTCCCATCCGCTACGGGGAGCGACTGGAATGCTGCCGATTCGGTCCGGTGCTGGATACGCAAGAGCTTCAAACGCGAACCGAACCGAACCAATACTAGCACATCGATGGATCGGAACCGGCCACAACCGGGGACTCCCTTTTGCCCCTCCCGCCAGCGCCCCACTGGTGGCGGTAGCGTGAAAGAAGGGGAAATGCGAGAGTGAGAAAGCGGAAAATCTCTGCCGCTGAAATTTTCATCGCTTGCGCCACCATTTTGGATCAGCCCGCCTCCGGTGGCGCCCGCTGGGTCGTTACCCACCACGGTACGGGGAATGAATTTTTCAGAAGCATGCGCGATTTCTATTTATTGTTTCTTGCTGCCCGTGCTTTGTTTGCTTCCCCATCGCCTTGAGCGCGCCAGGGCGGCCAGGATTGCCCGGAGCCGTCCTTTTCGGTGAGGCTTTCATCCCACCATGTTGCTGCTCGGGTCGGCTGGGAAACAAACGAAAAGAAACGTCCTTTCGAATTTTGTATCTTCTATACGGGAAAAGCCGTACTTTTCTCAACTTCAATTTTTATATTCAATTTAATGGACTGCCGTAGGATACAACGCACCTGGAGCAGCTACGACGGCTCCCTTTTTAGAGTCACGAAACTTTTCTATTTGCGCGTGCAAAGAAACGGTTTGGCCTTGCCAAAGTTTGCTGCTACAGTTACGGGATACGGTTAACTCGCAAGTTAAGCCGAAAATGCAATTAAAACACTAGATTTCGGCTTGTTGGCTTTGGCAGGTCTGACCGACGGCAACTGACATTTTTAATAGTTTAACTGAATTCACAATTTGGACCAAATGCTAAAAGAAGCGAAATTAGGACTGAAACAAGCAAGCATTTTGTTAGTCTAGTCTAACCAATATTATGCCGAAATTTCTGGAAAGTGTAAGCCACAAAACGTGAAACAAATAATGAGCTAAGGGCGTGTATTCCAAATGCGGCTGAATTCAAGAAAAATCAAAGCCAACTGTAAATAAAAGCATTGATTTTGTAGCTCAAATTTTCGTCAAACCAATCAATTGCGCATTGAATAACAAATGCAACAACACGGTAACATATTCTTCGGAGTCCGAAGAGATCTGGCTGGTAGATTTTATTCTAAAACAAATCTTTATGTTCTCTTCCGAGAGCGTTAGCGCCAATAAAACCAGCAGCAACTGAACGAACCTGCTTCGGTGGGTGAAATGACATGCAGCAATCCTGTAACACTGATGGCCAAACAAAGCAGGCCATCAACGGCGGCACCGTCATGGGCATGGTAGCGTAGACATTAGTACACAACTTCACACCGACCTGCCAAAATATTTATTAGTTTCAGGTTTATTTACTCATCCAAATTCCATGTTACGGTTGGTCGAATCCCCGGGTCCCGTCTGTGCCGTCGAAGCGAAGCTGGATGTCCTAAATGCCGACGGCAACTTGAATGGTTGTGCCACCGAACAGTTTGTTTCATCTTCACCATGCCTCAGAATCTAGCCACAAACAGAAGCTCCGGGCCGAAAGCAACCCAAAAGAAGTCGCTTTATCTCTGCCCAAATTCAAATTTATTAGGTCCATTCTGATACTGTTTTCAAATAGAATAAAATAGACATTCTACCAAGTCACTACTACAGTACAGCGAAACGGTTCAACAAATCTGGAACGACAATCCTTCAAGGTTGGACCTTGAAATCCGCCCATCGAACAGGTGTTCCCATTGCCCAACTATAATGCACAAGTAATGTCGGGTGTCATGCAACCACTGTCCCCGAGGGACTACTTTCCGACAACCGACAACCGGGACAGTTCCAGTCGGTCGGTGGAGTGCAGCATTATCCGGACCGACAATAGCGTCAACTTCTTACCCGCCAAGCAAGAAGGGTGTGAAATCCGCCGATAAATATTTTAAACCAACTTCTGGGTGCCATCCATCAACTCGTCAGAGGGCAAGATTTTTTCTTCGCATCGCATTCACAGACCATCGCTGGTTACGTGTTAGAACGGCGGCTTAGCGTGCGAAAACTACAAAGAACTGGGCATTCCAAATCCACCGTGCCACCGAAGAATCATGCGTATACATAAGATTTCTTCCCCGTATACATAGCGAACAATATTGCTATACATGCTTCGTTATCGCAAGTTGTGGTTGGCAACATTTTCGACAAGCCCTTGCGCGAATATTGCTCATGCACCGTTCTTCCCGAACTCTCGGTACCAGCATCCGCCTGCCACTGCCAACGCGTGGACTTCGTCGGTCGGTTTTTTCATAGATTTTTATTTTCCATCATTTATATTTCACTCCGAGCCAAAGTAGTTTTACGTGTAGCTCACCGGGAACCGCCCATGGGGAATTCAGCCGTTGGCCGGTGGAGAATTCAGCGGCTCTACTCGACGCTACTCAGGCAACCGCGGCGATGTGGTTGGGCGCGGAGGGCAGGAAAAACGTCCTGCAACATCGTCGCTGTGGGGAAAACTAATATTTTATCAGCCACAGTCGAAACAGCGGTCGGATCTTTGGGCGGACGGAGGAACACCGTCGGCCATCCGACAGGGGAAAAAGTAGGAAGAAATCTACGGCCAGGAAGCGCCACGGAGCCACCATTGGCAGACCTACCGCCTGTGTCTGTTGGAGTAAGAAAAAAAACAGCTTTCTCCAGCTTTCGCTACTTCCAACGGCGCCATCATGGCCAGGCTATATTTGTCGCTTGCCGCCAACGCTTGTACAGGAAAACACTTCTAAGAAGCCGCCGGGAGCGATGTCGGACGAAGCGTCTTACATAAATCTATCGGAACCAAACCCACGAAATCACGGTTCGCTCATCCGCCACCAGCCGGTCAGGCCGAACCGAACCGAACCAGACAGATTGCCTGGCCCCGAAGATGTGCGTTTGCGAATTTGCGGTCGACGCCGGACGATGGGCTGCGGTGCCGTAACGGGTGGCGGTGGGTCGTAATGAGAGAGGTAATTAATCATCCTGGCCCCGGGCCCGACTGTCCGAACGGGACGCCCGAGATAAATGGAAAGGATTCCCCCACCGGTTCCGGTGTCCTGATGGTCGAAATGGGACCACAACACAACAACAAGGCGTAAGGTGGCCAGGACTGTGCATGCTGTGGTGACCCTGGCGAGCGGCGCCACTGCCCACTGACTTTATGTTGCGCGCCGGTTGTGCGATCCGTCCGGAAAAGGACGAGGTGAGAAATGATTTTCCGTTTGACAACATTATTATCGCATTTGGTGCGCTGAGTGAGACATAAATAACTTTCCGAACCGAACCGACGGTTGCCGGGTGCGCCTTGACGGATGTCTGCTGGGATGATTATTATTACACCGGCCACTCCACGGAACAGAAATCAATATGTTTGGACCACTCCCTCGCGTTTACGATACGCAACCAATCTTGAGAACGGCAGAGATAAGGACTCCTTCATTGCCTGAAAACTATTTTAAATCGGCATTCGACACCACAGAAACACAGTGGCGCACGTTCTTTATTGACATGTTAGGAGTACCTTCAGTTTGTCACAAACTTTGACTATAATGAATGCCATATTAATATTGAATTTACGTGTCCTGCTAATAGTCAAAATATGTTAATTGTATAATCGATGACAAACTATAGGAATCATTTGACGTGTCAAATCACAATCTTTAATTGTTTGTTTATTCATTCATTCGCTATTGTTCTCTGTGGCTGGGTGTGATGAAAAGCTTGTTGTTTAAAATAAGTTTTACTTACCCTATCTAGCTCGGCCAACAATCGTATTAACGCACCGATTTAAAGAGAAACATTAGCAGCTGAAACAGTTAGAATGATTGAGGGCATTAAAACTGTGCTTAACACTCTTGCACATAAAGTTTATCGGACAATTTGGGAGATGAGGTGATCCGTCCGCACGGAAACTGGTCCACAACCAACCGGAACGTGTGATGTTTGAAATTGGCACCATTACCCGTCATAATTCAACCAACACTGTCTGGGCCCTTTTCAAAGTCTACATCCCTCTGCCGGGCGGGTGGTGATCGATCTTGGGCATTGAAATCCATTAATCCGATCCGGTCCACCCTCCCTGTCCGCGTCCCTGTCGAGTCAATCAAAGTCAAGCGGATGACTTTTCACGCCCAAAGGATGCCGGCCTTTGTTCTCCTCTCATTAGGTCGCATATTTCCATACACTTTCGAAGGTAAAATATGCTGCATCAGGCACGAACAAACGATGATACGGTGGTTTGCTGTGTTGTTGCTCGACTTTTTTACGCGTAATATCCGGGCACCAGGACCAGGCGCCTTTCGCGTGCGCCTTCATTTCGGGGGCACTCCTTTTTACGCACGGCGCATATGTTCGAATTGCTGCCGAGCAATGCCATGCCATGCGTTTCGCTCCCTTCGCAATGGCAACTGTAGTGCAATGCAGTGTGTCTATAAAAAGCTGTCCCTAGTGGCACGCGCTAAGTAGGGCTGGTAAGGAGCCCTCTGATGCGTCGGCTGTCTCAAACTCGGGGGCTGTGTTGGTTTTTCTAGCAACAATGCTGTTTTAATGTGTTTAAAGCTTAATGTTTTCCTATTAGCCGGTACTGCTGATGATTCGACAGATTTTGCAGTTGGTCTAGGGAAAACTTTCAACGTGACCGACCAAGTGATACCAACTGATGCTTAAGCAATCTCTTTTCGCTTCAACACTCATCACAAAAGTCGAGTCCGTGTCACTCCTCTCGATGATTTTCATCCAAATTGCCCAAGAAACCACATAAAAGCGAAATTGGGACAACTTTTCCGGGGACCGTTTACCAAAACAGGCGTTCAAATGAAGATCCCGGTCCTAATTTTTTCACCAAACAACTTACAATCACAAGCGGGTGTCATTATCGTAGATCATTGTCTGCACGGGCAGCGTGAAGTGGCGCCCTCCAAAGAACGTTGCTGCTTCGTGCAGAGTGGTATATCATCGGTTGACATCGAATTTCGTTCAACATTGCGGATTCTGTTGCACTTTCTGATTGCAACAGAGCTGGCGATGGCACCACCATTTGGTGTTACCCTCGTGCGCTACAAACCCGGCCGTGACACGGCCACGCCATGGGTTTCATTTTCTCTCGTTTACTTCACCAGGACACCGGCCCTATTTTGTGCCATTCCCCGTTCATAATAACCATAATCGTGATGATAAACAACAGTGAATAATAAATAGGCCCCGTGATTACAACCCCGGCTGCCGCGGCTGTGGATTGCCGAAAAAGGACAGCAAAAAAGCTAATACAACGAAAAACAAAAATAACTCACACTGATGTTCCCCAATCGAGAGGGAGCCCACAGCATTGGCGCCTTTTCTAAGACAGCGCAAGGAAGGCAAAAAAACCTCGGGCGTCTACCATTACCGTGGCGTGGAATTAGTTTTACTTTTACTGTTAATGAACTTTTGATTTGTAAAGCGGTAGTTAAAATTTATTAAAATCATTCTCCAACCTACGGGCGGCACTTTGTGGCCGTTCGCCGTTCGATGTTTATGCGCCCAGGATTCCACCATCTGATCCACCATTTCGCCGTCTGGTAATTCTAGGTCTGGTTCCAGAATCGACGAGCCAAGTGGAAAAAGCGGAAGAAGACAACCAACGTCTTTCGCACACCGGGTAAGAATCGCTAAGGGAATCGCCACCACACAGCATCCGTCGCCAGGATGCTGTGGGCCGAACAGAGAGAAGGTGGGTCGCTAATGACGGAACCGTTTGGTGCCCTTTTTCCCATTCCAGGTGCGCTCCTGCCGTCCCATGGACTGCCACCGTTCGGGGCTAATATTACCAACATTGCAATGAGCGAAAGTTTATGCGGCACGTCGATGTTCGGGGGCGATCGATGGGGCGTTGGAGTCAATCCGATGACCGCCGGTAGGTATTGTACCCTCCTCCCAAAAGTTCTTTCCCGAGCAATCCCGTTCCTAATACGCCACAGTAAGGATACTAACATGCGCACGCGCCACTATGTTCCTCATTTCCTATCGTCTCCGCGCGACCCGGCGGCCCACGAACTAACACTTCTAACATCCCCCCGACTTTCGGTTTCGGTTCGACTACTAACTGCGGCGGTGGGTGATCCTGTGGTCAGGATTTGGTCAGCTGAACCAATCGTCTTCGCTCTCCAGCACGCTCAACACGGGGCTCAACTCGGGTATCAACATATCCTCGGCAATGGGTGCCGGTGGGTATCACAACTATGGACTGAATGCAGCGCTAGGTAAATGACTAAATTCAAGACTTTTGCTGTTGTGGTCAAGCTTGTTCGAACTCCTACTTTGCGCGTCCGGATTCGCTGTTTTACAAGAACGTGCCAATCGCTCTGAATGGTCGCCGTTTTTGAATGACAAGGAATGAAACAAAGATTCATTAGTTGGATATGGAGTTGATATTTTAAGTAGCCGGACCGGGAATTATTGACCGATGTATTACGTGACTAGATTTTATCATCAGAAAACAATCAACCAATCTAAAACATAGCTACTAACATCCATAACCTTACACCAAAGTACCAGAAATTCTCCACTAAGTTTAACGTAGTTTTTGAGGTTTGATGGTGTCATTGAGACACTAACCTTCGCCCAAAATTCACCCCCCTTTGTGGAGGAGAAGGCTCGCGGTCCCGGTCGCAGGAGCGGCAGCGGCGTTCGAGTCAAAAAAAACAGAAAATCATCTTCTTTCGCGCCTTCGCGCGGTTGCACCCCAAACCGAGTGCCACAAAGAGCACACCTCTGGCACACCCAGCCCCTGCGCGCCGCCCTGGCCCTTTGCCACGAACCTTCACGCACTCACGACCGGCCGACTGCACGACGCTCGGGCCGGGCCATCCGGGTGTGCGAGGCCCATTAGCACCTCGGAAGCGAAACAAAATTATTCATGCTCGTAGCTCAAAAGCGCTTAAGCGCGGTGGCCACAACGCCACAACGTGAGCTCGAGTATTTTTCCGATTTCGGCAAAAGCCGGTAAAGCGGATGGTCCGATGGTCCGGTGTGTGTGTGTGTGTCGCGGTCGCGACCCATTCGGGAGGAATGTTTTCGATGCGGACATATTTGCTTAAGCTAAATTGAACGTCCTAGTCTGGGTTGTTTTTTTCCGGTTTTCTTGCCTCCCTGCCATGTTGTTATTTTCTTTTTCGACGGATAAACAAGTTATCGGACCATCGGGCCATGCATGGGCAGGCAGGCTGTTGGTCAGGGGTTCTAACTCCGTTTGACGTGGAACGTGCTCCTTTCCGCAGGTGATACGATGATGTACCAACACTCGGTAGGCGGCGTAGGCTGCACGGGAAACTCACCCACATCCACCCCGCCAAACATAAACGCTTGCTCGCCCTCTACGCCACCCCTGTCGAACGGAGGCCAACAACCGACCCAGCCCCAGCAGCAACAGCAGCAACAACAGCAACAGCAGCATCAGCAACAACAAGGTGCTAGTCAAAGCGATGCCTCCACCAACGGAGATATGGTACGTTGCGGGGTGACTCACTGGCCATTCGGTTCAAAACCCGTGACCCCGTGTTTTGGTCATTTTCCTAACGAAGAACTTGAGGGCGCAACAAACTATAACTTCTTTTGGTCCTTCCTTTCGCGCAGACCGGTGCCAATCAGCACGGAATCGGCAACTGTCACAACCTGACGACCGGCACGCCCGAAGGAGACGACGATGTTTGGCGGGGCCACAGCATAGCGGCACTGCGGCGCCGCGCTTCGGAGCTCAACCAAACCATGCCATCCTATCTACATGCTCACAACTACGATCACCACAACTCGGTGTATTGACTGCAGTTCTTCAAGTAACCGTACGGCCGACGCCTGCCGCAGTGGACGCAGGCGCAGGCTCAAGATCTCGGCGAGAACCACATACCGGCACAGTATTAGAGCATCGGCAAACTGGCGAACGGATTGCTTGAGCCGACTATCTATCAGCCCCCGATAGCTCCGCACAGGAGCAACGGAGCATCGCAGAGAGTCCGTGTTCTGTTCGTCTTTGTTGGAATAGTGATTATTAATTTCGTTACTGAAGCACCTTTTGAATCGTTTCTATATCTGATACTAGCCACCCTGATTTTTGTATCCTACCCTCGATTACTAAAGACCCGAAATCGGGTCCCACTTTCAGAAACATAAAAGAAACAAATGTGGAATATTGGAATGGGCCTGTCGCACCTGTGCACAGTGTAAGCAGTCTATTTCCATCCTTAGATTACAGCTAAATAGTGAAGCTGTAAACGTAAAAAATGGGTTGAAAATGGACATCAACATTAAGGTATACTTGAATCTTTATTAGTCTCCACTTCTTAGACCGAAATCCAAGGAAGTTATAGAAAGCTTTCATTGTGCCAGGAGGTGTGTTATTGTGACGAGCATGGAAGGCTCGTTAATGCGAAACTAAATCGTTTGGTAACGAGTATTTGATATTCGCACAAAGTCCCGTTACCATCACTATACATTCCTTAAACATGCAAGAATACATTTCTTAGTGATCAAGCAAACTATCGAGCCTAAAACAGTGTATACGAAACGACGTTGACGCAACGTAGGTCAAATCTAAATAGCTGACGAAGCAATGAGGAGAAGAAAAATTAAAACAGGAATCACGCAGATTGTACGATGTCGGCGAGCATAGTGAATATGGGGAAAACACAATTTTCAAGAGACTTGAGAATATGTATACGATTCTACGATACGAATATAAGAAGAAGAAAAACATTAGTAAGGGAGGGCAACAGACGAAAAAACTACATTAAGAAATATACTAAATTCTATATATATATATACACCCCAAGCACATACAAAGTACGAGAGATCAAAGTAAGAAGAGTATACATCCAGCATCGATCGAAAGCTGTGCTGAAGTCGTGCGAATCGCGAATTCGCGGAATTTAACGGCGAAACATTAGAAAGCAGCATCATAATGAAGTGTATCATTCGGCCATTGAAACACCCTCTGTAAATACGCCCTAAATAAATCTATTGTTTTCTTTGTTTTCAATGTACTTAAGTTTATCAAACCACACTTACTGGTAGCATCGCGGACTAAGCTAAATCCCGCAGACCGATTCAACCGATCGACGAAACTTCATTCGTTCCACGAGTACTTTCTCACGAGTTTAACTTGGTTGATTGATGCAGTAGTGCGATCAAATAGTAATTTCATGGTGCCATCTTGTAGATCACCTAGGAACGCGTGTTTATCGAAGAATGCTCACGTGCAGGAGATCGCACGACGGGCTTCGTCGATTCGTCAGTCCTATAGTCAGTCCAACGAGTAAGAAAGTTGCATGATGTCGATGTCAAAAGGGTCAGCAAATATGTATGTTAGTGAATATAATTAAAATATTGATATCGAATAAAAAAAAGTATTCATTTGAATCAACTGAACCGGTGTGAGATTTTTTAGAACAAAACATTATCAATAATTACTACCCCAAACGATGGGGAGATCCTCCTTTTATTTTGGCAACAACACTTCGCGCTGTTTAGATTCGAAGTGGCGCTTTCCTCATTTCAACCGATCCATAGGGGAAAAGGACACCCTCAACCCCAACAGAAGTAACGTAAGTTTAGTTATCTTTACAAATGTTAGAATAACGGCGAGGGTATGTGTTTTTTAATCAACTTAATCTTGGACATTCAAATAAGAAGCTTCCAAAACTAAATGAATATATGAATAGGCACCATGTATAATAGTTGTAGTTCGGTTTGGGTATTGAAAGCGAACTAGTCGCCACAATGCCTCGTCGCTACGGATCTTTCCCTGCGCAGGATGATGGCTTCAAAAATATTGTTGGCACACGACATGTTACTGCCATTATTTGTACCTAGACGGAACGCCCAGATCTAAAGAAAAGTCGGCTCGTTGAGTACGCCAAATGCCTCATTGGTCCAAGCAACTTGGACTGGCGTACCCAAACGTTATTTCCGTAACGACTTGCCGAAGCCCGGTTCCATACCATAATACCAAACGACTTGCTTCCGGTTCCATACCATAATATGGCAATAATAATAAGCGTTTTCGACATAACTATTCCCCTGGACCGGCTTTTACTAGAGAACTGTTTACCCCAACTGGTAACGGCGAAAGTTGATTTTCATTTCAAATGCTTCACGTACGCAGCCAGTACGTAGAAACGTCACCTTTGACGGCTTGTCAAACCTTTAAAAAATCGCCGTGTTTTTCCAATCAAACAAACAAAACATTTTGCTTCGCAGTTCAATTTTTGTTCTTGGCTTAAAAGCACATCGTACGGATTCACTTATTGTTTTGTAGGCACAAATTCAACCAGTTTAGCGATGAATCGTTTGTTCGGTAAATCGAAACCCAAGGAACCGGGTCCAAGCATAAGCGACTGCATCTCTGGTGTAAGTTCTTTTGTTTCCTGATTCATTGCTCATCACTCTGTATGACTCATCTGGGCAATGCTCGCACACGGGTTTCTGGTTTCTTTAGGTCGATACGCGAGCCGAAGCGATTGAGGGTAAGGTGAAAACGCTCGACAACGAGCTGCGAAAGTACAAGGATCAAATGGCGAAGATGCGAGAAGGACCCGCAAAGAATGCCGTCAAACAGAAGGCACTGCGTGTGCTGAAGCAGCGCAAGCAATACGAAAGTCAAGTGGAGAACCTTCGGAACCAGTCGTTCAACATGGAACAAGCCAACTTTGCACACCAAACGCTTAAGGACACCCAGGCAACGGTGACCGCTATGAAGGATGGCATGAAATCTATGAAGAAAGAGTTCAAAAAGATCAACATCGAAGAAATTGAAGACATACAAGACGATATGGCCGATATGCTGGAACAAGCAGATGAGGTTCAAGAAGCCATGGGGCGAACTTATGGCATGCCAGAGGTGGACGATGACGAGCTACAAGCCGAACTCGATGCACTGGGCGATGAAATAGCCCTCGATGACGATGCCAGCTATCTGGATGATGTTGTGAAAGCTCCGGAAGCGCCAGATAAGGAACCAGGCGCCGACAGTGTGACCAACAAGGACGGTATTTTGGTGGACGAATTCGGATTACCCAAAATTCCTACTTCGGTAAAAACAACCTAAGATATTTGTTTATTTCCTTAATACGATTATTTAAAAAAAGCATTGTTTTACCGGATACACGCCCTTTCGTTGGCCAAGAGTACAGCTATCTCATAAGTTAAAACGGATCGTCTATCGCGGGTGGACAGTGTAGTCTACGCAACGTTGAATCGTCTCGTTTGTCCCCTGTACAATGAATTCATATCATATTTCAAGCTCACTCTTTCCTTATTCACTTATTTCGTCAATCACTGGCACGTTCTGAAGATCAGAGCACTTGCGCCTCAGTAGATCGATCTGTTCCTTCAGGTATCTTTCCTTGGCTGCGGCACGTTGAAGCAAAATCTTGGCCTTTTCCAACAGCTGGCTTTTCTTCTCCAGCTTATCCTTTAACTCTTCGAGCAGTGCCGCACGGTCACCGCTGTTGGCCGCGGTTGCCAACGAAGGTTCTCCGCCAGAGAGAACCTTGCAGCGGGTGCAGCTCACACTCGACAGCAGCTCGATTTCTACCTGTTGCATCGACATTTTGTTCAACGCCTCCGCATGTCCTAGCTGAAGCTTTTCGTAATCCTTCTTCAGACGCTCGTATAACTCCTTCTCCACGGTTCTACCGGGCGCGCCATTCGAAGGTTCTCGTTCGCGCAATCTCTGATCTTTCAAATGCTTGTTCTCAAATCGCAGCTTCTCAACCATACGTTGTAGCGTAAGCACTGTTTGCTCCAGAGTGGCGTTACGTCCCACCAAATCGTTTGCCCCTTTGCGACGGCTACATCTGACGCAAAGATTTTCAAAATTGATTGACTCCGGACACCCGGCAGTGGCTTTCGAAAGCTCCTCTTTCAATGTAATGATAAATCTGTAAAACAAAATAAAAAAAGTAATATCAATAAGTTAATCAAAAACACGTTTTGTCTGTTCTAAACGATGAAATGTTCCACTCAAATCTAGAAAAAACAGGTTTTCGGGATGTTAGAGAACCAACATCCCGTAAACATTTATGATCGACTTGAACGTTATCATTCTATGCGGGATTCCCCTTTCGCGGCGATCCGGGAAACCCCAATAGCTAAAGAACTGGTTCCACCTTTCAGTTTCGAACAGCAACGGCTGCAACAAATACAGATCTACGTCAGTCTATGAGATAGTATTGCTCCGGCGAACAGGAGATGTACAGTATTTATTTTACAGCACAGAGATGTGTCAGGAGAGAAATTGTATGTAATCAAGCAAAAACGCGCTTTTCGTAAATAATTCTAATGCAAAACACAATAGGTCATACCGAAGGCAGTATGGGGTTTAAAAGGCAAATGTTTGTTACCTTCGTTTGACTCATCCATCAATTGCTGCGCCTTTTTTACTTCTATGAAAAATACTAAGCGTCGTTCAAATATACGGTAAAATAACAGCCAGCAATGTTCGATTAACAATACAATAGATAAATTAATTTCTAACTAATAGACAAAACCGATCACTTACTCTTCAAGATGTGCTATCTGCCGTTTTAATCGATCATTTTCATCGTTCTGCCGCAACATGTCATTGTCCAGTTGCAGTTGAAGAGATTTTGCCTCCAAACGAACGTTCTGAGTTTCCATGGCGCAGAGCTTTTCCTGCATCTTTTCCAGCTCATGTGCAACAGTGTTTGAACCCTGCATTATGGAGCAGACAAATAAATGTTTTGCATATTGTCGGCCAAAGACTTCTTTCAAAGACTCACCCTACGTTCGAGCTCCATCGCCACAATCCGCCGCTGCTGGGCTTCGATACGGTTCTTGAGAGCTTCTATAATTTCCTTTCGGTTTTGGGTCAACATCTGAGTCGTGATGCTAGTACCCTCGGACTCGGTGCTGTCGGTGCTACAGCACTGCTCCGATGGCTCTGCTCCTTGATACTTGTTTTCCAGTCCAGCCGTGCCAGACACCGGGACGCTCGAACCAGTGACGACACAATTCAACCGGACGCGATCCCGCTCAAGTCGACTGATCGTCGTTTTGGCAGTGTTGAAGTGTACTTTCAACTTTTCTAATTCCATCTCTCGTTCCTTCAGCTGCACCTTCAACCTTTCGGCCATCTGTTGCCAGCGTTTCTGTTTGTTCCACAGGTCCAACTCTGCGGCCGTTTTTGCCCGACGGTTCTCGTTAACCATCGTTTGCTTCCGCAGCTCATTTTTCGTTTCGAGGAGCTCCGATTCTAGCTGCTGCATTCGCCGCGCCATTTGATCTTCGCGAGGTGTTGACAATCGGTCAGACTTCATCGCAATTACGGGCCGTTTTATTAGCTGATTTTTCAGCGTTTTGATTAATTCGCGCGACTGCTTCTCTCGCTGCTGTATGCTGATGATCTGCCTTTTCAAGGCTTCAATCTGTGTTTTCAGCACCCGGTTACTGGCCTCGCTGCGATTCAGATCGGCACTTAGCTGCGAAACCTGCTCGGCCGAGTGCAGCGACGTGTCGTTCATGAAGTTGCTTTGATCCTCGTGAAACTGGGACAGTGTTTCCGTTAGATCCTGTATGTGGCGATCCTTTTCTTCGAGCAACTCCTTCAATTGTTGAATCTCCTGCGCGTGGGCAATAGTTTCCGTGAGCTCTCGAATATCGTTCGTCTCTCTGGACAATCGCTCGTTCACTGTTGCCAGTTCAGAATCCTTTTCGCGGAGCGCCTTTTCCAACTTTTTCTCCCGCCCAATGGCATCGCGAAGGTGTAACTGGAGGCGATTTTGTTCCAGCTCTGCGTCCTGCAGATTTTTCTCCAACATTCCCACATGCACCTTTAGTTCCTGCAGCTCTCGCTCCTTCTTCTCGTCTATCTCATAAATGTTTTCAATGATTTTGTCCGTGTACACTATGTCGTCCGATTTTGCTTTGGTGGAGGCATCTTCATTCACTTGCTTTTCCGGCAAGTCCTCTTGCGCTGCCTTCAGCCTACCGATATCGTCGAGCTGTGTGGAAAGATTATCGCATTCTTTCTGTTTCTCGTACAGCTTTTGTTCAAGTTCATCGATGGACTTCTTCTGATTCCTTATCTGCGCCACGTTTTCGTCGTATACCCGCGAGTGTTCGACACGTTCAGCCTTCAGCAGATCCTGATATCGCGACAAAGTTGTGTCCTTCTCCAAGAGAAGGCTCTGCAGCGACCCGATAGTGGTCTGAAAGCGTCGAGGAATTAACAACGCTTGACAAATGTTACAAACAGAATGTCATTTTGTCTCTACCGAATACTTACATTAAGAATGCTATCCTCTAGCCATTCATTTTTCACCGAGTCGGCAGATTTCTCCTGTTGATTTAAAAGATTAGTTTTTTCCTCAAGAGATTTTTCCAGCAAACTTATCCGACCCTGGAACTCGGATAGTCTACTTTCGGCTTCCAACAGCAATGCGCTACGTGTCGACGCCAGTATCATTGCCTGCTTCAGTTGGGACTCTAGCGACTTTTTCGTAACAGTTTCAATGGCGACGTTTGAGTCCTCGTTAATATATTTAATCGTTTGAATGTCTTCCTTACGATCATCACCTCCGTGTATTGTATCGCCGGAAGAACTTCTACTAGGCCTTCCAATAATGATGGGGTCTTCAATGATAGGAATCGTATTGATGCACTTTGATGATGTTTCTAAAGTAGGATTGGTGGTGTTAGTAACGCATAGATTGTGGCTGCAAACTCGTAACTCACCAACCGACACTTGAACTTCTTTATCGAATTGAGTATCTCGGCGCTTCTTCTCAGGACCGTCAGCGAAAAGCAGGTTGATTGTGTCCCAGTGTCGAGTGTTTTCGACCTTCTCCAACCTAAGCTGATGATTTTCCGAGTGTAGCTGATCAATCTGTTCCTGGCAGAGAATCAGTTGCCTGGTGAGGTACTCACTTTGACTTTCAAATTTTATCAGCTGCAAACAAAGTTACTTTTGTCAGTTCCATGTTCACGAGCTAACAGTCTTTGCAACCCTACATCCTACATTTATCTTGTCCTGCATATCGTTTCCCGCAACTGCGTCCTTCATCTTGGCGAACAATCGATCATATTCCTCATCGCGAGTTCGGTTGGAATAATGTTTTTGGTCCTCCGTAAGGCTTTGGCGCAGGCTTAACAACTTTGCGTACAGCTTCACAAAATCTCCGATTGCAAACATCGGCGTACCAGCAAGATGATTTTTCGTCAACATTTGTAGACTTTTCTTCAGGAATCTGCAAAACCATGTCATATTAGTTGTTAACACTCACTTATGAAAGTATTGATGATTCTAGGGACCTGATTTTCAAAACGTTATCCTTTTGTTGTGCAGCAAACTCTGTCGCCTGTTCTTCAAGCCGCTGTTTGAGTGTGTCCAATTCTGCTAATTTTTCCAACAGCTTCTGTTTCATTTTAGCATTTTCAACCTTCAACTTTTCCTCCTGCTCACGAACTAACAATTCAAACATTTGCTGTTAACTCTGTGTGCGGAGATTACGAACTTTCAAATAAATATACTCACCAACAATCAGTTCTTTTTGCGCCCTGGACAGTAGATATTTTTCGTTCGACGTGCTTTGCAAGTCGACTACCAAGTGTCGCAGGCTCACCTCGTCCTCCGAGCATTTGGATATGAGAGAATGTTGCGATCGGATCTGCTCATTCGATATCTTCAGCAGCTCTTCCAGGTGGCCATTTTTCACCAGTTCACGCTGCAGCTCTCGTTCGAGATGGTTGATTCTATCAAACATTTTCCTATATTCTTCCTTCGTTATGAACTCAACGGTTAAATTCACATCTACCACTCCAACCTGATTCAGCATGCTGTAGTCTACATCGATTAGATGGTCTTTGTCTACCTCTTGTATGTTTCTCAGAAAGATGTGATAAAAATTCGTTGCTTCCAGTTTCATGCGCGCCAGTTCCGTTTCCAGTTTCTCGATCGTCTCGCCGTTTAGCGAATCGGGAGACTTTCGAGTGCACGAAACGTTCGTTTCAAACTGTTTCAACGCAGCGCTCTTCTCTGTAAGCTCCACGCGCAGTGCATGTAATAGATTCAGATGTTCGCTTTTGATAGTACGCAATGTGTTCTGCAAGTTGTCGTTGTCGGTTTTCAAATAATCCACCTTCCGCTGGAGAACGCAGACACCGGATTCTATACTCTTCAAGCGATCAACGGTTTGCACAAGTATTTGATCTTTCTCACTTTCCGATGCTTTCGTAATGGCCATCAGTTCATTGTAGAGTGTTTGAGTAACATAGAGCTCATCTTGTACCGAAAGAAGACGATTGTTTTCTAGCCTTAGGCGCTCCAGCATTTCCGTCAGTCTGTCAATCTCTACCGCTTTCAGTAATACCTGTTCGCTGAAATCATCCTGGCCTTGTTCTTCTAAACGAACCATCATCTTAGATCCATCCGCCTGGTTGCACCCATCTCTTGTCTCGTCCATACTTTCTAATGACCGCACGCTCTTTGGAACTGTTTTGGAGACAACCGTGGCTACTGGTTCCTTTAGCACTGTGTCTTGTTCCGAGTTCACCAAAAGATCGCCTGATCGGTCCTCAAGCACACGCAACAGTCTGTCCAACAATGATGTATCGATCGTCAACCGTTCGGACATGGCATCGTAGTCTCGGAGCTTTTGTAAAATTTCGTGCATTCCCAGACGCAAGTGTTCGTTTTCCTCCAAAACTGTTGCGTAAAGCTTTTCCAACGCAATGGTACGATTATTGTTGGAGCTCGCAACCGTACCTCGTTGTTGCTGGTCTTCACTCTTTACGCGATCCTCAAAGTTGCTTTTCAATTGACCAACGCACGCGTCACAGATGTTGAAGCTTTGCCGGAGTCTGCAAGCCCTGCAGTTACGTGCAGCATTTTTGGCATTGTATTGTTTCGTACAATTTTCACAAAACTTCGTCACACCATCCACGATGTCACCATTTTCAGCTTCTGTTTCCGTGTTTTGTTTGTCGGTGTGTGCTAAATTGGCCAATTTACGTCTACAAGGATAAGAAGCAAATTAGGTTTTCAGAGTGTTGCGATCAAGCAAAAGACAGTTTTCTCACTTTAGTTCATTTTTTTCCAGCTTCAGCTGCAACCTAATTTCTTCCGATGCGCGCAACTTCAACGCAAGACGCTCGTTCACTTTCGCTACCTTTCTTTGGTTCGCCAATATTGCACTTGTTGCAACGACTTCATCGTCCGGGAGACCTAATCGTTGGCTGCAAAAAACAAAAAATTGACACCAAATTATACACAAACCATCAACAAACTTTCACCATCAATAACGTACCGGAGAACTCCGTTTTCCAGGGCAATATCATTTGCTAAGTTGATCTCCGAAATCAGTTCTTTGACTTGTTTGTCACGGCTTCGTACTTTTTCCTGTAATCGGCTGATTTTCCGTAAAGCACTGGCAAGTCCTTCTTCGCCATTTTCGTAGCGCCTCAGTGCTTCTATCGCTTCAACGGCTTGGCGGGATTTGAGGCAGCTGTCTTCCTCGACACCACTGAGAATTTCCTGCATCTCGCGGCATCGCTCATTGGCCTTATCCAACTGTAATCGATATTCGTTGCAACATTGACCATCTTTCTGTTTTTCTTTGGTGGCGCGGCTCTTTTCGTCACTGATACGGTTCATCACGTCCGTTGACCGATGCATCTCCTTCGACATTTCCAAGATCTTTTGCTCCAGATCCACAATCACCTCATCCCGTTCGTTAAGGCTAGCTGCCATAAGTTTGTACTCCCTTCTTTCATTTTCAATGTCAATGCCCGGAAATTGACCCAAAAGATCGTTATAGCGATCCTTCAGGTCGCTCATGTCCTTTTCGTTGCCGCTCAACTGGTCCTGCAATTCAGCCATTTCCTTCTCGTGTCGCTTGGTGGCATTAGTTATCTCGTCGGTCAAGTGTCCCTTTTCATGCGATAGTTGCGCAATTTCATTTTCCATTAAGCTAATCTTTGCATTCGCTTGCTCGATGCTGCTCTCATGTTCCTTGCACAGCGTCTGTAGATCTTCGTACTGATGGGTCAGGGCTGTTAGGTTTAAGGTAGCATCATTCAAGCTGATCTGTAACTGATTGATCGTGTCAACCTGAAAGCTGTTTCGCTTCTCCAAGTCATCAATGTCCCGCAGCAGTCGTTTTATGTGCTTATTTTTCATGCTGATATTGTTGTACAACTCCTGTTGCCGTTCGATCTCCGAAAGCGCATCCGGGGAGTCATCAGCATCGCTGCCGAAAGACGCACTTTCGGTCTGCTTGGCCTGCAGTTTGGTATTTTCTTCCGTCAGCTCCTTCACCTTCGTCCGAAGGGTGTGCCGTTCCAGCTCCAGTTTTTCGACGGTCCGTTTCCATTCGTGCAGTCGCTCCTGGCTTCCTTGTTCGTTGTTGCCTTCCATTACTTTGACCTGCAAATGCGCCACTTGTGTGATGTTGTTCAAAGGTGCGTGGGGGAGTGCGTAGTACCTGTTCATTTCGAAACTTTAACGCAATCTGAGCCAAACGGAACAGTTTCTTGTAGCTTTTGCTATCTAGCTTGAGATCGGTCGGTATGTTGGCAATTTCGAGTGCAGCGCCATCCTTACGTAAATCATCCAGATTATGCGGCGATAAAGACAGAAGATGTTTCCAATCCATTTTGAAGGCCACTACGTTGTTCAAATCACGAGAACACTTGAGGTCGTTGGATGATTGTTAACCAACTACATTGTTTTTGTTTTACAGTTACCATGGCAACAGGCGGTTGCTACAACGAACCAATTTACGATATTCTCGCCGTCAATCCGGAGTTTCCAGATGGCGCTGCAATTCGCTTGAACTACCGAAAGATTGGTTTGAATAACTGACCTATAACACGAATTACAAAATTGAACTTATAGCATTTTTTTTTTATTCGGTCAATGTTTTTGCAACAGTTTTAGGGGAGTTTCTCAACACTTTAAGACATTTCCACTTCGTTTGCTGGAAACTTTAGCTTAATAAGGATCGTATTCGGTGTGGTAATATCGGCAACCATAATCTCTTGTCCTTCTTTCAAACCGAGCTCCGTAAGCGATAATGTTAAGTTGCCTTTAGTAGCTTCTTGGATACTTTTTACTGTTCCCATGTAGAGTGTCTTATTTTTGCCGTCCAACAGAGCGGTCAGACCGGGGCTTTTCATTTGTAGCTCGGGGCTATCGCACAGATGCTGGATAAGATCTTGAAGAGTCATTGAGTTTGGATCCGTTATTTCCACCGATCGCGGAATCTGACTGCATGCCAAACAATCCGGTTTTCTTTCGGCTTCATAAGTGTACGTGTAAATTCCATCGACATCATTAAAAACCATATAGTTGTTCAACGATTCACAGCAGCCGGAAGCTATTTTAAACACTTCCGTGGCACAGCTTGCCGCTATAACGGCATTCGTACTGGCAACGGCAGGAATGATATTCTTCAGTACTCCCTGCACCAACCGGTACGATAGTCCCGTAATGTTGAAGTTATTGGCTCGCTCCTGGGCCTTCTCATACACCCAGGTTACATGGTGTGGATCGTCACCGTCTAAAGCAACATCTCCACCAAATGGGGTTTCTTTGGGCCATTGGATAATTTTCACATACTCGATACAGTGCTCCGGCAGCCTCGGCTTGTTGGCGATAGTGCACAGCGGGTAGTTTACCTGTGGCGGGAATAAATCCAGCGTGCAATCGATGCACGCTGACATTCCCGGCAGTATCACGCGAGCATTGCCTTTGAACCCTTCGGTGCCGCCATCGATCAGCGGAATAATCGACGATTCATCCACCGTGCCATCATCCTTGTAATCCAACATCGATATAAGCATCCCATTGATCCACCGCCGGGCCACGATCGAATCCAAACCACTCACTATTATGTGAAATTGGCGGTAAAACGACGAATCAAAGTCTTGAATTTTGCAAAAGTGCGGCGTCACGACACACCCCGGGACGCGCCCATTGATAAATGTAGCCGCACACTGCGCTTTCGACATGCCGATATCCGTCCGGCGGAACAAAAATTGCCGGTTCAAGTTCGATAACTCAATCGTATCCATGTCGATCACATGAATATCTCGAAATCCCATTAGTGCTAGGTCCTTCAGCAGCTCACATCCTAATCCGCCAGCACCTGGAAGGCAGAGCAACCGTTTTACCGAGACCGACAAGTGCGCCCTGGAACACCGATACTTACCGATAACCAATATTTTGCATGTGTTCAGTAAAAACTCTAGCGTCTCTGACGAAGCGGCGAAATTCGGATTGCAAAACGGACCCGTTCGTTCGAGTATTTTGCGCAAGTGAGTCCAGCGTTTGCTTAAGTGATCGTTATTCTGCGTGGCTACCTCCATTTCGAGTTTATTCGCGAGTTTATTGTTGCAGAATTATTGTTCCTGCACAAACAGATGAGAAATTAGGCCGCAAATTTTCATAAACATACAGTGACAAGCAAGGCAAGCGTTATCAGCCGCCTGTCTGTGCGTTACGCTGAAGCGCGAAAATCGTAACGGCCTCAGTTAGCCGCCGTATTGCACAGTACATTCAAAACGATCGTTATACAGGATGGGACATCGAGTGTTCGGATTTTGAACTACCGATTACTTTTGGGGCTCGAAAACACCACAACGAGTGACTGTTTGGTGCAGATTTTGGTCTGGCGACATCATCGGCCCATGTTTCTTCGAAAATTATGAAGGAGCCGTAACCGTCAATGGCTACCGAGGTTCTTCGGCGAAATTGAAGCGAAATTGAAGCGAAGGCAGCCACAGCCACAATCGATATTTTGTGCCCCGTTTTCGGAAAAAAATAATCAGCAGAAATGTTGGAAAAATTGTGTATATGCAGAAGGTTATCACTTGTGCACGGAGGCTTCATTGCTTCAAACAGGTTTCAAACCGAAGGAGAATTCCACCAGAAACTGTCTTATTTTGCTTTATTTATAAACGCAAAAGAAAAATGTATAAAACACAATACTTATTTAAGCATATCAAAATGCTTTTTCATAATTTTTAAGTGCGCTTCAGATAAGTGAAAGTATTAAAAAACAGTGCAACGAAAGGTATAACAAAGTAATATCAACATCAATGCGATAAGTTTGCGTTATTGTTTTGATAATATTCCGGTTTTGATGACTCCAATTTACGATAAAATGGCAAACGGAGACTTATTGTTTGTTTTAAGAAAGAAGTTTCCTTTTGAAGATGTGGGACATGCGAAACCAAGTGGAACTGGATTTCCTACGCATCCTCCAGTATTAAGAGACAACAAGGAGTTACACTTGATCGCCAGAAGAGATTTCTCGTTTTCGGGGTAGACAGTCTCAGCATAAAGCTCCCAAGCACGTTTGTGTGAACCTTAATAAAGTTACAAAACATATAAAAGAATTAGACAGGGTACTAAAAAATAATTAAGTAAATCATCTACACTACTTACAGGATGGGTCAAGACATCCGGGTTGAACAGATACCACACTGTTAGGAAAAAAGGACGAATGTAAGAATTGGAAGCTACCTTTTCTAGCACTTTCAAAAAACAATTACCCATTCGGATAGAAGTCAGCATCACCTATTGGATCTCTTTTCCCGAGCACTTTAGCGTTCGTGTGAATGATATCTACGAAATCGGCATCACCCCGTTGAATGCCACTCAAGGACTCTCCCTCGTTAAAGCAAGGATTTGCCGGATCCAGACCCGTAATGCGAGGGATCGTTTTGTTGGTCAAAAATTGAAAATGTCTACCGGCACCACCAACAATGTGCGCCCCCAGGCTATGACCTGTGAAAGAGTTCACAATTTCCTTCTTTGGTAATAACCACTTTATCGACGATTACTTACCGACTAAATGTATTTTCTCCAATGGCACATACTTGATCAATCCCTTCAGTCCATCCGCTAATCCCTTTCCAAGATCATTCGTATTGAATGCTGACCAGGTGTAAAGAGTATCTACATACTCCGCAGTGTCGATGACTACAAAGTTCCATCCACCGCGAGCCGCATAAGCTTTGTAGATCGTATCAATCGCACGATTCGGTTCGTTCACATTGGAGGTCCAGCCGGTGACCAAAATGACGGTTTGGAATTTTTTGTTAAAAAGATCGTTTTTCCACAGATCATCGGATTCCAGTAATGGTATTGTAACATTGTCGTCTTCGGTCATTAAAATGTAATTCATATCAGTAATGTTCACTGAATTTTCCGACTCCGTCGCATTCGTCAGTAAGGCCACCGAACCTGTAAAAAGTACGACATTCATTCGACACTTGGAAAGACCGTTAAATATTCCATTGTCTTACATATCTGATTGATCGTAGCAGCGATCGCTTCGGCTGGCAAGCCTATAATAGATTGTTTACCGAACTCCAGCAGTTGTTCTGGCGAAAATAGTTCCGGAACTTTCTCAACCACCCCTTTTGCCGTCTTGGCAGCTACCTTGGCGACGTCTCCCGTTGTTTTAAAAAATCCACCAAAGTCGATTGCACTTACTACTCCACAACAACAGCAATATGCCGCCAACACTACAACGATCGTCAGCTTACTCATCGCTTTAACCGATCTGCGAGAGCGTGAGAACTAGAAACGATACAAAACACTGCAATAACAAAGCAGCATGAGAAACACTACACGGAAAACAAGTTCATTGTTCTTCTTTGTTGTACAGTTAGAATTACTAATCATAAAAAAATTTAATTCGTCTAACATCGTCCTAAAGCGCGCTCTCAAACATGTTCAGTTGCCAAAATACCCTTCAATCTCATCTTTGCCCGATCACGTAACTCCTATTCCATTTCTACTTGTAAATTCACATTGAAATTTTTTTTCACGTTGACTTCATTACGTGTTTGGTTTAGGAGTCTAAGAGGATTTAGCAAATATTTGCATTTAATTTTTTGTGTGGTTTAAGCATTTCGCAGGCAATATTCATTCGCAAATTCAAGTGTTTATACAACTCAAATTATTCTAAGCTCTACCTGAAGTGCTAAGACCGCTCATTTTTGCTTGAATATTGAGGCCGTAATAAGTGTACTTTACAACAAAAGCATTTAACAAAGTGGAACGCAAATGCATTTTTCTCGCAGAATATTTTCATACCTGTTAGAATGTCAATTAATTGTTAAGCTTCCACGTGTTTCAAACTACATTTATTTTAAGACACTGGCTTGAGACAATCAGCCCGAAGCATTATTTAAGATGCCGATTCATATGAATTGCTAATAGCTAAACTCAGCATTGTGGCAAACATCGACTCGACATTGTAATGCCACTCAGGTGGTGAATGAATCAGGTACGTGTTTAAAATCATATATTGTGTCTCCGAAAGATGTTTACTTTCTGTTCCAGTGTATACTACTATTCGGCTGCATTCTCAATCTCAATTTCCCTACATTTCTAAAAAGTTGAACATACCACGTTTCCGCTTGGCACTAAAACACACTAACACGTTATTTGCAGTGGCAAAGAGAAACTGATTCGTCCGATCAGCTTCAATCGAGTTGTCGAATCGAACTAATCTGGGATCTGGCGAATATTATATTTTATAGGCATCGGGAATCCGATTGCGTCTATCGCTCGATACGCCGTGTGGCCAGCGTGGTTATTTCGCTACCGTTCAATGAGATACTGGCGCCAGATACTACACCTCAGGCTCAGGATCGACTTCGCATTGCAAATGTGATGCTCACACAAGCATTGGTGCAACGTGTATGAGTGCTGGCGCAGCGTCCACAACTGGTTGCGGACCGTTTAAAACGTTGTGACGAATCCGTAAATCACTGCAAAGCATGTGCGTAAGCATGGTTGTCCATAGATTAAGATAAAAAATGAAATGTTGCACGCACGTTACCTTGATCATGACCAGTGTCGTCATGCAATCGACTCGTACTTCCGGACGCAGCGGTGCATCTCAAGGAGAGCAAGAATCGCCTTATAACTGGACACTTAAAGTCACTCTGGACGCGCATCACGAAACTGTCTAACATACGAATATGATTAACGAAATATTTGTGAAATTCATCACAGTTGTACATTCCGCATTGTGAAAGCTGTGCAGTTGAAAGATTTTCAATCACAGCGATGCTATTTTAAATAACTAATATTATATCAGCGCTATGAAACTTCCCTCATACCTTTGAATCACCGAAGCAGACGACGGATTTGGCTTGGATATCTAATGCATATTTAACAGGCCAAACATTTTTTTGTTATTTTATCCTCCTTTGTCGACTACTGAATATTGAGCAAGAGGGGCTAAACACACTGTCGTATACGTGCTACGTTTGAGTGAAGACCACCAAAAGTTCTGGTTACCTTAAAAACAACATAAAACATTCGTTGCATCATAGAAATAAATTGTGTTTTCTGCAGGTTTCCATCCGCCCGTCCGCCCAATTTTACTTTACTTGAAGTTTTTACTTTATTTTCGGAATGTCATTATCTTATGCGAAATTTTCATGTTTGTTAAATATGAAATTCTTCAGTGAATCATTCTGTTCTTCATATAACTTTATGCATATTTAACAGGCGATTTTTTTTTTTCAAATGAATGTTTTAAAAATATATTCAAACTAGCAGGCCCGGCGAACTCTGTTTCGCCCCAGAGGCAATGGGCCCCCGGTGATAGGAGCAGTCGGTAACGCTCGTCCCTGTATCGCAGCTGGCCATGGGTTCGATTCCCGATTCCGGCGTTCCAGGGGGGTTGGCGCGGGACTAACAACCCGGCCCGTAAAAACGAACGTTTAGAAAGAGTATCAGAGATTAACATTGTCGCTGGTTGGTGCAGGCTAAAACCGTTCAACGGTCGTTGTCCAATAAGAAGAGAAGCACTTCATTTCGTCAGCTGATCTTGGAATTACTGGCAGTGTTTGGCGGAAATTTCAGGACAGTAAAATCATTGCCCGTCCAAAACATCTCGCAACATGCGCCAAACATCTCGATTATATACGTCATTCAGTTCACGATTTGGCGCTGGCATTCCTAATTGTTAGCTGGTATCTCCTCATTTATCTCAAGATCAGGATTTCTGGAATTGACACGAATTTAACCCTTCATTACTTTTCCCAAACAAACAAAAATCCAAACATTCGAACCCATCTCAAATGAAACACGGTACGGTACAATGGTTGGACACGGTACGGACAATGGACCATTGTAGTGTACCATTGTACGGTACAATTTCACTATTTTTAAGTAAATACTTACTGATAAATGTTTCCCTACGATTAAAATTACTCATCGAAATAAGAAAGTGCTTAAAAATAATGTATTCAATATTATTTCCACGCACGTTAATTTTTTTACGACGCGAAGGATGAAAGGAGATATGAGAGCCGTCGAATTGTCGAACTGCGAGAATTCTGGCCTTTGTCGCTAAACAATTGCTCACAATCGCGAGAATAACTGGAAGCTCTCTTACTCGCTGACAATTTGCCAAACTATTCGGCGTTCGTGAGAGAGAGTGTAAGCATACGCAAGAGAGAGACAATTGCTTGCTGTTTCGCTCTCTGTCTATCGTTTGTCGATGCCGCCTCAGTGGAAGAGATCGCGGCGACCTTATTTGGATGGGGAAAGGGGGCGGGGGGACCTTGCATCAGCGAGAAAGAGAAGCCAACAATTGTTTGCTGTTGCGTGCTCTGTCTGTCCCGTTGCATATGAAAAAAAACACATTGTGCGTATTGTGGCTTCATTGTGACGCGATCGGATTATAAAAAGTATCCTATGTTACCCCCTTGGATCTAAGCTACCTCCACACCAATTTTCAGCCAAATCGGTTCAGCCGTTCTTGAGTTCTGAAAGGAATAACAATAACGCGGTACTCTTTTATATATATAGATTATTGTATCTTATTCAGCCGCCCATCTTTTTGCCGCCGCTTTTTGACAGATCAGCAGACTGTCAAAATTTTGTTTTGTTTTGCAAGTTTTACCTCGTTCTGTGATACAATTTAGAAAGAAATGGCTTCTTTAAGGAGATTATTGAATAACCATTGGCGAAAATGTTTTGTTCAAATGGCCACACCTTTGCACCATAAAACCGTACCCAGCAATACCCGCCTCATGTGTAATTACACATCTCGAGCACGTGAGTCGCAGATTGCATCACTTTACAGGCGTAGTGTTAATCGAATTACTATTTACAGCCTTCTGCTCGGTTCCAGCAGACTCTGCGAAAGAAATAGGACGACTGCAACCTCGGAAAATGAACCTCATATACACATGCAAGGTGTGCAGCCATCGAAACGCACAAATTATCTCCAAACAAGCATACGAAAACGGAGTCGTCATAGTAACATGCGCCGGGTGCAATAACCACCATCTCATAGCCGATAATTTGAACTGGTTCACGGATTTAAACGGAAAACGCAATATCGAAGAAATACTGGCTGAGAAAGGAGAAAAAATCACAAAAATCTTTGAGAAATAAACTTGATTACACGACCAGAAAAACCCATTTCTAATTGCATATATTTCTGCACGAAACAATGCCTTTGAAATAATATTCCTTCGTTCAGTTTCGGGAAGACTCATGCTACCAACTTGAGCGAACGAAATGCACGCACGGTTTTGCCGTCATTTCTTGACAACCACCGGAACGGTCGGGATTTTTTTTTTGGGCGAGTGGCAAGTGAAAAACTGCCGCGTCAAAGCAAAACGTGCGGTGCCATCGTTTGCAATTCCGTTCGGGATATTTTGTCGTCTTTCGCCATCCAGAACTCCGATTTCGAAGGTGCTTTCAATTGCTCGGATACCGTTGCGTAAAGTGTCTGGAAGAGATACATTTGTGCAACCCGTGAAATAGGAACGGTCGCTGTGACAACATGCCTCCAGTTGAGAAACAGGAAGAGGTGGAGAGTACAATCGACGATCCATCCGTCGTCGAGAAGTACAAAGTTGCCGGTGAAATTGTGAATCGTAAGTGTTCGGTTAAAATAAACAGCAGCGGAGGGTTACCGGCAAACGCCCCAATGTCCTGTGTAGCATGGGGATCCTTTCACTCAGTCGTGTTGGAATATAATTCGTGCGTCGAAAACTCTCAGTTATATTTGGAGTTTTGGTGCCCTTTTCTTGTCGGTTGCGCGGCTAATACCCACCACCACATACATATGAACGAGTGATGCTACACAAAGGCACCACACCCGGCTTCCGACACCGGGAAAGCCACGTTTTCTTGAAAATGATATTGATGGCAAATCAACGTGAATGTTCTTATCAGCGATGCCAGATGGCAGCTGAATCTGGTTTCAGTTGGACTTTAGAAATCGGCACTGGTTTTTGTGAGTTGAATGCACGGAACAGCAGCTGGCCCGTGTGTCTATAACCTCCAAAATGTGTAACACACTTTCACCGTGCTTTACATCGTCTTATGCTACAGTTATGCACAAACTTATCCGTGAAGTGCATTGCGTAGCTAAAAAATAAGTAAATACATCTATTATGCTTCATTAATTAACGAGTGCTATTTATCTACTCTTTAGGAACGCTTCTAACAGCGATTCGAGCATGTGTTGTCGGTGCGTCGGCCAAAGCGATTTGCCAGAAGGGTGACAGCATGTTGCTACAGGAAGCCGAGAAGGTAAGTTTCTAATACAATTTCGAGCAATAACCCTCCAAGTTGGGTATAATGTGATCAAAATAACAAACCTATAGAACATAGTTCAATAATAGAAGCCTTTTACGTGACGGTACTCCGTATCCTATTCGTTAAATCGCTTGTTTTTCTCAGCAAATCGCGCTCGCGTTTCGACCGAGAGAAGCGTAAGTTCAAATCTCGCTTTTCTTTATTTGAAAAACAACAAAATAGCATTGTGGGAGAAATATTTCTTCCGGTTTTTCGTGTTGTCCAATGATTAAAACTTCAGTGAAGAGCCAAAAACACTAGATAGTATCTGATTATTCCCGTGATACGCACAATGATATATGAGGGCAACACGATTATTTTTTGTTTTGTATAAAACAAAGTAACTACTAAGTTTTACTTATTTTTGGTTGTGTCGTAGTTTTCCTATAATGTACACCGTATGTTTGGGCTTTTCAGCACTACAAAAATGAAGAAGGTATGAAGAAAGGCGTCGCCTTCCCGACATGCCTGTCGGTGAACAACTGCATCTGTCACTTCTCGCCATCTCGCAACGATCCCGACTACGTGCTGAAAGAGAACGATGTTGTGAAGATTGACCTGGGAGCACATATCGATGGGTTCATTGCAGTAGCGGCTCACACGATCGTGGTTGGTGCAACACCGGAGTTGAAGTGCAAAGGACGATCGGCCGATGTCGTGCTGGCAGCATACTACGCCAGTCAAGCTGCGTTGCGTCTACTGAAGGACGGTAATAGCAACTATGCGATCACGGAGGCAGTGCAGAAGATTGCGTCCGCCTTCGAATGCAAACCGATCGAGGGCATGTTGAGCCATCAGCTGAAGCAGTTCCGGATCGACGGTGAAAAAACCATCATCCAGAATCCATCGATTCCGCAAAAGAAGGAGCACGAGAAGTGCCAGATCGAGAAGTACGAAGTGTACGCCATGGATGTGCTAATCAGCACCGGCCAGGGACTTGGCAAGGAGCTGGACACAAAAGTGTCCATCTACAAAAAAACGGAAGAAAATTACCTGCTCAAGCTGAAATCGTCCCGTGCGTTCTACGCTGAGGCAAGTGGTTCCGCTTTTCATGTCCTAACGAAGATCATGCGAATGTATTAAGTGTGGCTTAAACGGCAGAGTGGTATGTCCTTTTTCTGCGAGAGAAGAAAATATTGATGATGCGGTGGTTCGAATCCCCCCGCCGCCGCAGCACAGTGTATCTCTTCTTGTGCATTGGTGTTTGTTTAATTACCCAATGATGAAAACTAAGCGCTCGAGGGAATGTGTAGGCAAATGGCTTGCGTGTGTTCTTTGCTGAAGTCCATCAAAGCTGTCCAGAAATGCGATGTACGAAGGGGAGAGGTGAATAGAGGGTAATTACACCTTCGGCACCTGCTCGCTCCCCATTACATTCCAATTTTCTGTTTGATTTGGCTCTGATCCTTTCAGTTTAAGACCGCGTGCTTGCCAGAGCATATACAGCCCAATGAGTAGTATCAAGATTATGAGATCTGAGGGTAAAAACAAACACAGAACAATATGGACAAACATGGCCATGTTACGATGCCACATGCAAGTTAAGTTTACAATAGTTTCTCTAATGCATTTATTTTGTTCCGTGTAACAGGTGAAAAAAAAGTACGGGCCAATGCCATTCAATCTGCGCAATTTCGAGGAGGAAGCGAAGGCCAAAATGGGCGTTACCGAGTGTGTAACGCACAAACTGGTGGAACCTTTCCAAGTATTATACGAAAAACACAGTAAGTTATAATTTAAGAATCTTATTTTTTCTGCAAGGAGAATTGCGTACTGCTGTATTAAAAAGTTTTGCGACCAGACACCTTGCTAGAGTATCCTCCACTGATTCTTGAAGCCTCTATTCGGATATTGTGTGTGTCATTCTATATGATTTCCCACATTTATTCGAATTGGTGATATTTCTTGATCCCGATATTTCGAGATTATAATTTAAGGCTCAGACAACATTTTATATTCCAAGACCCACTCTTACTTTGCGCCATGTGGTCGTTTCTAAACACGCTCCTTTCTGCCCCTTTTCAGATGAATTCGTTGCTCAGTTCAAATATACGGTCCTCATTTTGCCGAATGGCTTACAAATTGTTACGGGCTACCCGTTCGAAGCGGCATGCTACGAGAGTGAGCACAGCGTCGAGGACGAGGAGATGAAGAAGCTGCTCGCCACGGACCTGGTTCTGGCGAACAAACATAACCCGTTGATCACTCTTCCCGATGCTTCAGGACTCGGAAAGGACAAGAAAAAGCGGCGCAAGAAAAACAAAAACAAGGCTGCAGCTGCCAGTACCGCCGATAAGGCGGAAGCGGAGAGTGGCGAAGATGAGGAGGATGATGCCCCAACGAAGGCATAACAGCAGACCGATTGACTGTCTTTCCTCATCGATTGCTCTTTATACCGGATAAACACACTTGATGTCGACTCAATTAAAGTTTCATCGCTCGGTGGAAACTCCCTTTGTTTTCTACAAACCCATCAAACAAAACTGCCTTCCTGCGAAAGGATTGCGATTGCGGACGTGATCGTGTCTAAAAATAGCCTGTTGGCAAGGTAGTCGCTCTTAGCGCCATCTCGCGGCGAATTCATCGCCCGTAACAGTTATGGCTCGACTATGGCAACGTAAATTGTTTATAGAAGTATAAAGTCTGCACGAATATCACAAGACTTTTTCGTTTTTCCTTTCGAAATCGTGATTTTTGTGAAAATTCTCGATGTGTGGACTTAAATTTCGCTCTCCTTTCCGAACTGACCTTGTGTTACTTCATTCAATTTTTCAATGTTAATGTTTTTTTCGTTTACTTTTTAGCCGTTTTAAGCTAGTGTTTTTAAAGCATACCTTTGTTTGAAGCATGGAAAGTGCAAACCCCAACTTTGTCACCCTATGTTAACACTTTTTTACAATAAACTCTTTAGTACGTTTCATAAGAAAACGAGTTATGCTTAAGTGGCGATCGGAACCGAAACAGGCAATACTTGAATCCATTACGATAAACATATGTCGATAAGTTGTAATCATTTTTATTAAATCAACAATTAAGTTGATTGTTGACTAAGAACTGTTTACTTTTTAGCCTGCGGTGCTTCAACGGTAGGTGTTGGTTGTGGCTGGGCGTCCAGAGCTTTCTTTATTGCATTCGATCCTTTCATCGCCAACTGTCCAGCGTAGCACGGGATTTTACGGATGAAGTGAATCGTACTCTTCACACCTTCATTATAATAGTGTTTAGTAACAAAACACATCTCGCCGCTGGACGGAAGCGCGGGTACCTGAAATCGAACGCAAACATAGAGTCCCGAACGGAAATATTGTGTCCCCGCGACTCACATCCATGGGAATTTGTTGTTTCAATGACTGCACATGTGGCCGCATTGCGGCGGCGTACCGCTCGTACACCTGTTCCGTGTTTTCATCCCAAATGCCTTCTTTTTTGGTGTAGTAGACGGTACCGCCGGCTATACCAGTTTTAATAGCGAATCTGAAAAGTGAAGTCACAAAGGTTTCGTGTTACTCCTTAAACTGTTTGCAGCTTCTGCCGTTCATACCGAAGCATTTGATTAGCCGCAGATTGACCCTGGCGATGAACTGACTGCGAATTTGATGCGAATTTTTCAAGTTCGCGAACAATTCGTTGCACTATTTTTATTTTACGTAAGTTACACAAAAAATCGCATCTGTCAGTTGACTCTGCTGTTTCGATGACATTAGTTGCGATGAAATAGGGTTAGCCAAACGGAACTACCATTCATCGCGTGGAAGACATAGTTGCAAGATCGTCTTGTGGCAACATTTGGGACAAATAATAAATATAATGCTTTTTCTGAGAGTATCTCTTCGTAGTGCAGATTGATAAAGAAACCAGCGCAGCGTAATTCAGCGAATCTTTCATAATCTTTTCTTTGTTTACGTTCCCTTGAAGTTTTGAACGATACACTGCAAACACCGGTTCAGAAACTGGGTAACTCTGTCAGCCATGATCCGTGGCGAAGAATTGAGTCTGTAGCAAAGCTAAGTCTGTCTTTCAAGGTGTGGTTTTATTTTACCAAGAACTGTTGCATTTGTACCGAAGTTGCATTTCGTAGAGAGTTCATAAGCTGAACTTACCAAAGAGAGCCTGTTTTCGCGCGAGCCTGTGTGTTGTATGTTATTAAGTGTAAACTAAAATGACCGGACGGCTACCAGCCTGTGTGATCGATGTAGGAACTGGGTATGTGTCATCGCGCTCCTGAGAAGAACGATGGTCAATAAACAATCGATTGGCCGCGGTCTCGAACAGCATAAAACGAGAGTGCTGCAAAATCTGTGCGACTTTGCAAAACTCGTTCAGTTTGCAGTGATCTAATTCCAACATGTCACCCCGGGTTGTCTTTTATCTTATCACTAATTGGCCACCCTCTTGGCCCATCACACATACATGCTTACAGCTACACCAAGCTTGGTTTCGCGGCGAACAAGGAACCTCAGTTTATCATTCCTTCCGCAATCGCTATTAAGGAGTCGGCCAAAGTCGGCGACCAGAGTGCACGGCGGGTTACCAAAGGGGTGGAAGATTTGGACTTTTTCATCGGGGACGAAGCATTCGATGCCACCGGGTATTCGGTGAAGGTAGGCTTTGTGATGAATCATCGATGGCGGATGTGGCTCTCCACTGTCCAATAAATTCCTTACAGTATCCGGTGCGCCATGGATTGGTCGAAGATTGGGACTTGATGGAGCGGTTTCTCGAGCAGTGCATCTTCAAATATTTGCGCGCCGAACCAGAGGACCATCACTTTCTGCTGACGGAGCCACCGCTCAACACGCCGGAAAACCGTGAATACACCGCCGAGATCATGTTCGAAACGTTCAACGTCCCAGGCCTTTACATTGCGGTTCAGGCTGTGCTGGCGCTGGCTGCCAGCTGGGCCTCGCGTCCCGTGCAGGAGCGTACCTTAACGGGCATCGTAGTGGACAGTGGTGACGGTGTAACTCACGTCATTCCAGTCGCAGAAGGCTATGTGATTGGATCGTGCATCAAACACATTCCGATTGCGGGCCGCAACATTACCTCCTTCATCCAGAGCTTGCTGCGCGAGCGTGAAGTCGGCATACCGCCTGAGCAAAGTTTGGAAACGGCAAAAGCAATCAAGGAACGTTACTGTTACATCTGCCCCGACATTGCGAAAGAGTTTGCGAAGTACGATTCGGAACCAGCCAAGTGGATGCGCCATTACGAAGGCATAAACGCGATTACCAAGAATCCCTTCGGAGTGGACGTTGGATACGAGCGGTTCCTAGGACCAGAAATTTTTTTCCATCCGGAGTTTTCAAATCCGGACTTTACGACACCCCTGTCGGAGATTGTCGATACGGTCATTCAAAATTGTCCGATCGATGTGCGGCGACCGCTGTACAACAACATCGTTCTTAGTGGCGGATCGACAATGTTCCGCGACTTCGGTATGTTTGGCACACAATGCTAATAGAATGGTGTTGGAATTTATTTTCTGTTTTTTTTTTCATAGGTCGCAGATTGCAGCGCGATATCAAGCGAAGTGTTGACGCACGTTTGAGAATAAGCGAGAACTTGAGTGAAGGAAGAATCAAGGTATTATTCGGCGCACGATCGGTAACACGAACTAAAACTAAAATTACCACTTGAATTTCTCTCTGCAGCCTAAACCGATTGATGTTTCGGTTATCTCCCATCACATGCAACGATACGCCGTTTGGTTTGGTGGTAGCATGCTTGCTTCTACGGTAAGAATGCTGGGTCTAGTTCTTCCTATCACAGACATATAGCGTCTATTTTCTTTCGAAACCCTATCTATTCAGCCGGAGTTCTACCAGGTTTGCCACACCAAAGCCGCTTATGAGGAGTACGGGCCGGGCATCTGTCGTCACAATCCCGTTTTCGGCACCATGACATAGTTCAATTTGCTGCGAGAAAGAGTGCATCGTTGAAGTAACAAAATGAGACACCATAACAAAACAAGGTGCACTTCCGGACACTATGTACCAAACTAATCTGCGATCCGTGGACTACTGAATCCTGATTATGTTCCATCGATTCTTCAATATTCTTAATGAGCTATCGAACATTACATCAGTCAGCTTTGTCGGCATTCATTTGCTTTCAAGAGACTGACGAGAGCAAAAAATGTATTTTAAAACGCGTAATACAAGCAAAAGAGTCAATAGCATAAATTTAAAGTTCAAGTTGGCAGTATTGTACAATTACTATATCTCTCGATCTTTCCTTTGTTGCACAAAACCAGTCGGTTGCGAGTTAATGCTTGTAACCTATCGATGGCGCCGTTTAAATATAGAATCAATTCGGTAATAAAATTACATTACAAAACCCTTGTTTTCTCAGTGTGTTCTTCATGCGCCTCGAGATGGTTTGAAAACCAACGAAATGAACGAATCTATGGCGCTATGTGAATTGTTATGTGTTACGAATGTTACTGCGCTGCCACACTGTGCATAACGGTTACGCGTAACACGTTATGGGTCTGCTGACCCACAACGCTTTTGACACCTACTGATCGCTTTACTGTCAAAATTGTCGCGGTAGGAGGCTGTTATATCCGTTGTTATGTGCCGTGTGGCACCGCAGTAACAATAAAGTAACATAACAAAATTTGACACTTAATCGGTAAGCATGTGTCAAAAGCTTTGGGGCTCAGCGGACCCTATAAAACATAATTGCGCTGCCACACGGCACATAACTATAACACGTAACACGTAACACGTAACATAGTGTCAAATCTGGTATGCGCCCTGTATAACGTCGTGTTATAGGGTCTGCTGAGCCACAACGCTTTTGACGCCTGGTCGCTGTACTATCAAAATTGTTATATGAGGCTGTTATATCTGCTGTTATTCACCGTGTGGCAGCGCAGTTATGCATCGTGTGGTCCCCCAGTCTCACTTTGACGGAATGTTCCTTTCCGATTTTTGAGCGATGCCGAATCTTATCGTTTTCCAGTCAAAAGCAAAAAAATGCGTAGGTGTTGGTGTGTTCGTAGAATTAGTTTGTCAGAAAGAGTTGCGGAGTTTTCAGTGGAGGAGCCTATTTTTGGGGAAAAGGTCGAACGCAAAGAGTGTTTCCATCGCGTTTCCAGTGGTCGTGTGCCGCAGCCGCAGGCCATCATGTGGATTGAATTCAGCATTCGTTTATTCGTCCAGAGCAAGTGATTTCTTTGGGCCAACACAAAAACACAGCGATTGTTCACAGAAGGGTGGGCAACAACAGAAGCACTTCATATTTTCATCACATTGCCTTATGATTCGCAATCGAAACCAGTGCCACGGAAAACAATAATGCAATAATGGATGCAGACTGTCGATATCTCACTTGTTACTGTGCGCTATTTCACGAAACTGTGCCGCTTTGTCGAGGGGGCATTTAGTGTGACCAAGCAGAAGAAAAGGAAGAAACTAATAACAAACAAAACAAAAAACGTCGTCATCGCAAATCATCATCAGCATCGAAATTTTGCAACTACTTCAGCTTAAGGTATGCCTCGCAGTGCGTGCGTTGTTTTCGCTTGTTCTGTTATCGCTCATTGCTAATGTCTCGATATTAATTGTCACCTGCCCTTGAAAGGGCTGTGGAAGTGAACTAAACATGATCCGACTTGAAAATCGAAAGCGATTATCTTTCCAGTCCTAAACTCTCCATTATATTGTGTGTGTCGCTGTTGCCGTGCTGTTAGCGGTCTACAAATCGACTTCTAAAGAATGCGCCCGAGAAGGTGAAGAAGAGAAAATTGACAAATATCGAAAGTGGCACGTACAATTCGCAATCAGATCCGACGGTGGTTGGAACGTGTGTTTGGTTTTTACAACACCGATTAAAGTAGGGCTGTGGAGTGCATCGCAGCAAGCTAGACTAATGCAGCAGGTTCGACATAATGTTGCGCCATTTCACCCGCAATAATCGTCTAAGAAAGTAAACTTAAAAAATCAATATTTCACAAACTCCAATCGTTTGAATACACTGCATCAAGGTGCAGTACTGTTGAACTAATAGATGGGGAAAAGCGTTACAATGTGTATTTGACCATTGTTGTTTGAATTTGTCTCATTTGATGTTTGCTTTGTTGCTTTAACAACTGATCGTCTTCTCGTATTTGTTGGCAAATCATCTTAACTCGCGACCCAAGGTATAATATTTAATCAAATTAATGTTTCGCCTCAGAACAGAATTGTTTCGGACCCTGAACAATGACTGTTAAATTGTGCTAGGTGTATCGATATCTGCGATCAAACTGCACGATTTTGTGTGGCCGTGGCCAAAAAATCAATATGATGTGACGGTCGTGTAGGAGTAATCTTATCAGTAAACCTCTTCCCTGCCGCTATCGCACTTTTACGTTGTTACTGTGAAGTAATTTATCATTGCGTTTCTGCAAACACCTTTCACCTCTCTTCACAAGTCTACGTATTCCACGGCAAGGAAGTCATTTTATTTTGTCGTTGTCACGCCTGTTGATCTACTCCAGTAGAATAAGTAAGTTACTTCCTGGGGGTTTGTAGTTCGAAAAACTATCCATAGCATAGAGCAGCCTGCGTTGGCATTCCCAAAAGACCGAGTGCCAATCTCGTTTCGAAACCAGCAAGAGGCGGTGAAAATTACCCAATTTATTTCGAAGCAAGTTGCCAACTGTTCGTGTTTTGGTCCCACCGTCTGTACTAAGCATTACATGTCCATTGTTGAAGCATTAAATGAAACATATTGACAGGCCAGTTCAGAGTATTGGTAATCCGATGCACGGGGCTATAGAAAATGGTGTGAATTTGATCGATCCAAGTTCCAAGGTCCACAAGAATGTATATGTGTTCTAGGTTAATGCAAATGTCTTTAATTTTCGTCCATAAATTATTCGAGTAGAAAGCACAAAAACCAGCATATGTTGAACAGATCAGGAAATATTCAAAGTGTCACAATCACCAAAAACACGGAACAACCCAACAACCCAACCACTCAACGCTTGTTATGAATATTATATGAATTATAGTTTTCTTAGTTAGTCGCTTAGTTATTGTTTTTATTTAAGCAACAAAATGTATATGTTCATTTCTATGTTCACACAACCACCTTGTAAAATATCGATCACCATTGGGTCAATGTACGTTACCTTCTGCTCAGACCTATAATAATTAGGTTAACACTTCATTGGCGAACGGTGAATCATGGCATGCTAGGCGTTGTTGTTTGTTATGCTGCGAAAATGTGTTTGGCTTTCTTGAGCACTTCCGTAAGTTTGCATTCAGTTCGCGATTTTGATTCACTTTCTAATAGAAACTGTAAAACTGAGACTGTAAAAAAGGAAGATGCTCAAGAATAATGTTAAATGGCAATTGAATGGCAACAGTTCTTGTGGAAAATCGTGTTAAAAATAACATTCAAATCAATTTCTTCGCTTCCTCTTCCTCTCTTCGCAGTACTTTCGATAAACAACTGAAAATGTAATCATGTTTATTTTTTAACAGAAATGTAATACGACAATTGGCTCGTTGGCTGGAGCAAAAGCAAGAAACAAGACATCCATCATTTCCGCTCAAAAATTCAAAAAGCGTACGCCAGAAACCGGAAACTACCATTCAAGTGACATTCGAAAGCAAAATACGTTGTTGTTCGAGCTTTCAGAAGCCGGAGGATTGAATCCATCGTTGCAGCTGACTAATTTTAGGAGGATAAATAAGGAGTAATAAATCGTCCTCCAACTCGACACGACCAATGGTTCCCGCGGGCTCACATCTTTGTAGTACAAACTAACAATTGTTTGGTGAACACAGGGAGTTATCGTCTCCTGATGAATCCAAGATCCGGTTAGCAGCCGTTCAGAGCGAAAATAGTAAAACATAGCAAAACTATGGCCCCGAGTCAAAAAGTGACAAAAAAGTGGGAAATTTTTGCCGGCAGGAACAAGTTTTACTGCGACGGGTACCTGATGACGGCACCGAACTCGGGAGTGTTCTACTTTACGGTGATACTCATAACCGTTACAAGTGGACTATTTTTTGTCTTCGAGTAAGTTCACATCGATAAATGTAGCTTGACCATTGTTTAGTCACCGTATTTGTGGTCTTCTCTTCCCCTTCGGTAGCTGTCCATTCCTTGCGCAACGGATAACACCTGCGATACCGATCATAGGCGGTATACTGTTCGTCTTCACGCTGAGTGCCCTCTTTAGGACGGCATTCAGTGACCCGGGCATCATTCCACGTGCTTCCCAGGATGAGGCGGCTTACATCGAGAAGCAAATCGAGGTGCCGAACTCGCTGAACAGCCCTACTTATCGACCACCGCCCCGCACGAAAGAGGTGTTCGTGAAGGGCCAAACGGTGAAGCTGAAATATTGTTTCACCTGCAAAATCTTCCGACCACCACGGGCCTCGCATTGCAGCCTATGTGATAATTGCGTCGATCGTTTCGATCATCACTGTCCGTGGGTGCGTAGAGGACGAGGATTTGGATTTGGAAACTTTGAAACCGTAAAACGTTTTGGAAAAACGTAATCCCTAAAATCCTTCATCATCTCTTATTTTAGGTGGGCAACTGTGTCGGTAAGCGAAACTACCGATTCTTCTATATGTTTATCGTCTCTCTGGCGTTCCTAGCAGTATTCATATTTTCCTGCACAACGACCCATGTAGTAATGTGTAAGTATCTGCGTGGAGCAGCCTGGAAACTTCTCTCTTTGCGGACAAAGCTGACCCTCTTCCGCCTGCCGGGCCACTTTTTCAGTATTGAAGGAAGATAATCAGTTTATTGACGTTGTCAAGCGGACTCCTTCCAGTGTGATAATAGCCGTAATATGTTTCTGTTCCGTGTGGTCTGTCATCGGTTTGGCCGGTTTTCACACTTATCTTACGACGAGTGATCAAACAACGAATGAAGATGTATGCACTCAGCACAGCCGAGTCAAACGTATCCTAAGGCTAATATCCACTGATGACTTTGTTTTGGGTTTCCAGATCAAAGGATCGTTCAGCTCCAAAGGAGGTCAGCAATCCATCAATCCCTACTCACAAGGCAACATTTGCCTAAACTGTTTTCACATACTTTGCGGTCCCATTACGCCATCCTTGATCGACAGGTAAGGAGTTTAGTCACGATCTTTACCAACTGAAGGGACAGACCAGAACATTTCTTCAACCATTGCAGACGGGGGGTCGTTACGGACGAGTATCGCACGCAAATGCAAGCCACTGACAAGTACAACAGTGCTACCGTGCCGCCATTGGTCGTGATGCAACCGGCAATGGACACGCTCAATAAACACTATAGTTTAGATGTAAGTACAAAACTATCCACGAAAGGGTACGGGCGACGCTCAATTTGGTGTAAGTTTTCTCTTCGCATGTTGGCTCCTAGAGAACGGCTTACTTTTTATTCTTCAAGTTCCTCGGTACCGAGTTAGAGTTAGATCGAGTTCGATCTACATTTTGTTGTATAGAAACGTAATTGCGGGAATGTGTGATTTGTGATTTTTTTCTTTCCCGTTTCAGCATGAACTCCAAAACGCGGCCAACGGAACTGGCGGTGGCGTGTATCGTCAGCGCAGCTGCGATAACTTACAAAATGGTAAGTCGCCATCATCTCCCGCTAGTAGCGGCGCTACATATTTAAACAATCTGAACCTAATTAACGCAACCAAAGCGAGTACTAAAATTAACACTAACCAACCACTGAACCATCTGCAATTATCATCACAATCTCCATCACAATGTAATAATTTATCCTTGTCTTACGTGAACCTCTCGCCAAAACAACCGCAACTGTACCATTCCGCAACTTGCAATCTTCTTACTCTCTCGAATAACACTTCCACGTTCTCCGACAACGCGTCCTTTCGTAACAATGCACATCATAACCACAACTACCATCAACAACAACAACAACAACAACTGCAACTTCTGCAACCGTCTAATAACTTGCCACTCGCAAACGATGCGATCGAACGGGAAACGGCTAACGAAAACACATCCCTCTTCGGGGATGGTATCGATTGTTCCCGGGCGGTTTACGATAACGTGTCGCTGCATTCGTTGTGCGTTCCGAACCACCACAACCTGTCGGCCGGATCAGTGCCGATACCGTCGAACTTTAAGTATTTTGCTCCCCAATCGAACTACAACACGGGTAGCGTTAGTCGTAGCAGCAACTACTGCTACAGCGACCAGAGTCAGCTGTTGGGTTCATCGCACGGCGGCGGAATGTCACCGTCGCAGATTTCGGCCCCGATGCTGGGAGGTGGCGTGTCGATCCCGCTGCTAAAAAGTCAGTCGGATTTCTTGCAACATCCGCATCACTCGTTAGCCTCGATGCAGCGAAGCGGCGGCGGAACCGTTGGAAGTAGTTGGACGGCTCACTTGCAGCAGCAAACGCAACATCAACCATTGCACATGAATCTCAATGTGACCCTGCCTCGATATCCGTATCATCGAAATCGGGCAATCGGAGCACGGAAATCCTCACACGATTTGCAATATCCACTTCAGCAGCAGCAGCTACTTCCGCACGATCCGATGGGCACAAAGTTATCCGGATACTATAACGCCACCGGTTACGGTACTGCTGCGTGCTGTGACAGCGCATCGCACCTGAGCGTAGCAGGAGGCAGCAGCAACAATAGCTTGAACAATCACTTCCACAGTGGTCCAATTCCCTACACTAACGGTCTAATGCTGACAAAGGACACTTCGTCGGCATCTTCCTCGTCGACGGCATCATCATCTTCGGCGTCTTCGTCGACTGCAACCATATCATCGAACACGACCTCAGCTACTTCGTCACTCGACCGGCGCTGCGGCAATGGCCTGCTACCGTCCGGTTCCGGCTCCGGTTCCTATCTGGCCAGCTACGATACGATTACGCTCTCCGATCAGCACACGATCGGATCCTCCGTACCGCACACTTGCCCGAGTAGCCCACGGACGATGCGGTGCAGCAGCCCGAGTTGTAAGAGCGAACTGGATCCAATGCTCCACCCGAAGGTGGGAGCTGGAGTGGGCAAACGCTCCGGGAGCTTCCATCGCCACCGGCACCACCATCACCAAGCTGATACGGGGGGCCAGCAGCTGTACGGTGGAAAGTTTTACAAGAAAACAAACTATCAAGTACAATCGTCGCAATCTACGCCGCCGCTGGCACTCGCTTCACCATTGGCATCGGGTGCCGGAGCGGCTGGCACCAATCCGATATCGCCGGCTCTGTCGTTCAGTCAGTTCAGTCCCAGTTTCTGGAGTGCTAATACGTGCGTGTCGAGCAACCGGAGCAGTTTGTTAAGCACCACGTCGACGCTTGGTGGTGTCACGGCCAATAGTGGCAACACCGCATACGCGGAATGTATCAATATGGCCACCGGTGGTGGAGGATCGTCGGCTGTCGAGGTTGGCAATGAGAGTGGCGGGCCAGTGGTGTATCATAAATACGATGAGGCAAACAAATCGTCCGGGGTCGGTGGCAGCAGCAACAACAATGGTCCCAGTGCCGGAAGCAGTCCGTACGTACAGCGGCGTGGCGGAAGCGAGAAGCGCTTCTCAAACGTTTTCGAGTATCAGTTTAACAATTTCGACCTAAACTCGATACACGAGGATGCTACGAACGAAACCTAGCATATACTACATTTTTAGTTTTGTAATTTTTTATAATTTCCTACGTCAATCCTTCTCGATCTCGATCGTCACGCCACACAGCATCATTATTTCCGCTTCCAGTTCCTACCACACTGGCCGCAGGTCACAGCACAGGTTTTTGCCCTATACAAACATGAAACTATTTGCCTCTTTTATGCTAACACTTTTGCATCGTCTTCGCGCAGCAAGTTGGTAACAACATTGGCTTTCGTTTGCATATTTTGCATTTGCTTTGCATAGTAATACGATACGTTTGGTCATTGCATGAATGAATGCTTATTTTGTGCTGACCTTTGGCACTGACCGTGGATAATGGCTTTGAATTTGGGCAAAGATGGTTTTGTTTCAAAGATCATTGTTCTACAAGCTTGTCATCAGCATCGATCTCGAGATGTTGTGATTTACTTATTTGATTTTGACGGACCTACGTCTTAAACTAACGCAGGGCTAGGAATGCATTGGTCACGGTAATCGGTAGTCAATTTTGCCCTACGGTGGTTCTAATCCAGGACCGTCCTAACAGAGGGCAGAATTCGAAAATGGGACGTGTAGCGTGTTGATGGACTCAACTGTTGTTGCATTCAACTATTTTTCCCGGGGATGCAAGCAGAAGAACTGGGTCAAATTTTTTACTATGCCGACATTCTGGAACGGAATCGCGGAAGAATCTCATAGTTCATGGTTACCATACGGCCCCCCCCTAAAAGGGGCCTACATAATGTTTCATGTAAGAAATACATTAACTAAAAAAATTACAAAATTTCTAAAAATGTACTAATTAGTCCATCATCGTTCGAGCATTCTTGACTCCCTTGCCGTTGCTGCAGTAGTGCACAATACTTTGCTCATAGCGCATTGTCTTAAGATCCGCCGAAAGTAGTGTCCAACAGCTATAGTGCTGGAATAGATGCAGGTCGCCAGTATGTAAGCCAGATTGCCGATTGCCCCGAGCGTTTTAATGGTTTATGTTTCCGTTGCTTGTTTGCTACATTCGTTTGTTTTGTTTTCTCTTCTACGACACGGCCATTTTCCAAGAACAAAAAAAAAACAATTTCTAAAAACAAAACACAACACACAGAGCAAAGGAAAGTGTTTCAAAACGAAATAGAACGGAATCCTTACAGGTAATGAAAAATGGTAGAAAGTTGATTGTTATGCATGATGTGATAAACGAAGGTTTTCCACGTCCCTAGGACGTTCTGAGTAAGGAAGCCTAAAAGGCTTGGGTGAATCGCGCGAATGACTAAATAAACCACTGTATAAGAGAGCTAATAACAATATGAAGTAAATACTGACCACAAAGAAGATTTTCTGAAAGTCTCCCATTATTGGCATTCATAGTTTGCCGTCAACAATAAAGATATGGTTGTGTTATGAAGTTACCTAAACAGTAATGCCATAAGAAAATATCCTAAAGTGGAGGTTCTTTAGGTTTGTGCTGGTTTTCACGTGTTAACAACAGTTTGACACTTTTTTAATAGTTTACATAAAAAAGCAACGTTTACTTATCGTACAGTTGAGCCGCAGGTCGCAGAGCAACCTCCGCGTGCTAAGAAATTACTCAATATGGAATCATTAGCTCGTGATATCTACAAGAAAGATAGTCAGATTGTCATTCCTTGCAAACGATATTTTTAAAACCATGCCTCGGAACATTATTTACCGTCGACCGTTGTTGTTAATTGATTGTTTGTGGTTTCTTGATGAAAGTGCATTCTTTGCTGTGTTGTGGTTTTACCAATATGAACTTCAAAATAAACTAATAACCATTCACTTGAGTTAGATTGAAGAAATTTACTGATTTCAGTCAGAGCGAGATAAAAATTTAAGCAGACACGCACTCGTTGTTGTTGGATCAGTGGGGAGCTTTGAGCAAAGGCCCATTCTTAATACTTTTCTCTAATTCTACAACTTTTATTTGCTCCGAGTCCCGTAAGAGATGGTGCACATCTCGCGGTTTAACACACGTTAGGCGCTGTAGGTGGTGGTGGTGGGTGAGTGTAACGATATTTAATCATATTACCCTATTCGCCGATACACTTCAGTATTTCAAAGTAATTTTTATGCAGTTTTTTTTACTTTTGTACCCTTCCAAATTGTTCTCTCTCCCTCGCTCTCTCGTTTGCTTAACATCTGTCCTGACCTTTCTTTCTTTCTTAATTGCCCCACTGGCTGATATCGGGCTTTTGGACTTCGTTTGCTGTTACTTTCTGAGAAGCGCAGTATGCATCCTACTGTCTGCGATCTTTAGTCTGTCCTTCTTGCCCCTTAAATCAATCCTTTTCTCCCCATAGCTGGTTGCTTGTTGCCATTGTTTTGCGTTTTGCTCTGATGTCGATGTTTAATGTTAATTTGGGTTACACAATCGGGGGTTTGGGTTACCGCTCTTGTGTTGCCCTTTCCAGTCTTAAACGGTCTTCTGCTGAAATAAAATGTTCTCGTTTCTAACAAACCCATTCGGCATAAACAAGGTTGTACCACCGAGCGCAAAGAAACATTATACACAAACTGATGGAGCAAAGGGTTGTGATTATATTTGCACATTTTAGTGTAAAATGCACTTTTAAACATTTTTAACAACACACCACAGAAAGTTCGTATACTAAATATTGGACATTAAATTAAAAGAACTAAACCAACGCTGATAATGCTGTATATAACCTAACCTACGATACCGACAAATATTTTTATCATATTAAAATGGCCCACCAAACTACATATTTTTTGATTTCGGAACATTGTCATAGTTCATCCATTCCTGTACATTATGCTACGGATGAGACTATAAACACTAGAACTCATATTTCGTTGATCTTTAGTTTAGTCTGCATTTGTCGTCATTTGGTAGCAAATCGTTGCGCATTGTACTTTTGTAGTCGAAAGTTGCATCTCGTGTTTTTTAGATTTTTCATTTCAAACTAGCTATCACAAGCATATTGTACTACCTGAACTATCAATTGCTATCAAAATTAAAAACAAAGGAAACAGTTTTGTTTCTAAATGACTTCGGCTTATCATTACAGAATGATACTAACTTTGCTCCCGTTCGCATTTCGTTTCTAATGCAGGAAAGTCCAACAGCGTAGCTCACCTGGTGGAGAATGAAGCGCCACTGTCTACGACGGGCAACGTGTCGGCGATAGAAGATACGACCACCACCACCATCCTGCTGGATGAAGATGGAATTGAACTAGAGCCAACGACCCTAGCCGATGGACCGCACATTGGTTCGCCGGATGACGGAAGCAATCAGCTGACCGGTAGCTACACGAATCTATTCCGTGATCCATCGCTCGGAGTGCCCGGTGGTGGTCCCGGACCGGTGACTTCGCACAGCACGAGCAAGCTGCATTACGGTAGTCTGCTGATGAACGATTGTGACAAAATTCAGAGCGCCGACGAAATCATTAACGTTAGCGAGCTGATGATGGTATGCAGCGTCAGTGGGCACGAGAATGTCTATAGTAACATTCCGCCAGCCCAGGTGTCACCGTCCGGGTCAGCAGTTGGGCTGTTGTCGCCCAAACGAACCAGTCAGGGAAGTAGTAATTTATCGGGGGTCGAGCTCTCGGTCGGAAACGGTGGCACACATCAGCATCATCACCAGCACGTCTACTCCAACGTGAGCGGCGCGGCCGGGATGGGTGCGAGCGTTGTTCTGGACTTTCAGCCCCCGGCGAGTAGTTTGGTGGGTGCCAACTCTCACCAATTAACGGCCGGAACACAGCACCTTCCCAAGCATTCGTCAAGCGGAAACCATCCTGCAATCGAGCAACAACCGCTGACTGATCCCACACTCTTGCTTAGTTCCTCGTTCATTGGCAACGATCTCGATCTCGACGATCCCGTGTTAAGCAGTGCGTTCGCCACACCAAAAGCGGCGCCATCCTCGGGGAAACCGCATCCTTCCGAACGAGCGTCGCACGCACCGCTACCGGCACTGAAAGCGTCGCAACCGATCAGTACGATCGAAATGAAGAATGTCATCAAAATGCTAGATCCGAACGCGATCATTCAGCAACAGTCAGCAAACGGAATGGGAATCGGACCGACGAACAGCACCACCGTCACATCGACGACGGCGCAAAATGCGACGAGCAACAACAACGCCAACGACGGGGACGGTTCCCCCCGGTTCATTTCGCCCAGTGCCAGTCGGATGCGATTGCTGCAAGAATCGACCATGATCGACACGGCGCTCGATCTCGACAGCTTGGACGGCTCCATTGGCAACCATTCACAGTCTTGTCTCGTAAAGACAGCGATCGTGTAGAAAGTCCCTATCGCGATCGCAGGCAGAGCACGTTCACAACATTCTTCTGGTTGGTTCAAACACACAAACTTCAAGCGTGCTCGGCAGGGAAAAAGTGTAAATAGATCATGAATCGTTAGGAAAATCTCAGAGAAAACAGCATTTGGCACCCGCAAAGAACGAGGAATCGCTGGGACGCCGGGACAGGATAAAACGACTAGTTGAACCTAAGTACAACGATTGGGACACGGACGATACGGCGGCAGCTGAAATGGTGGACCGAAAGCGCCAAACCGATGTAGCAACGAATAGGTTGAAAACAAAATACAGCAACATACTAACAGCATTCGTTCTAAAAGCGTGTCATTTTCAGTCAGTAATTATATTGAACTCCCAAACGATTGCTTCAAGGCCCGGGGGTGGTGATACTAAAAACAACGACTTTTTTGCGTTTGAATAGAACACTTTGGAACTACAGATGTACATTAGGTTTGCTCACTAAGCAGTGCTGGAAGTTCACTACTGCCCTCTGATAGACTAAAATCGAAGCGGGAAATACACAACATTGTTGCAATGAGTTGAAGTTTGTTGAAATTAGTAAACACTTGTGCGTGTTTCAATTGTTACTGAGCGGAATATTTTTGAACCGAACGCGGGTGAAGAATGTAGATGTCTCTGTATTCGATAGAAGCAATTATAATAAAGAGAATCATGCAAACCGAAATGACCAATGGGGGTTGAGTTGAAAGTGAGATACGGGACAGGATTTAGATATGATGTAATTTTATTCCGAACATTATTCTTTGTTACGTAATTGACACTTCACTGTTGAACTGCGCCTACAGTATGCATCCTTACAGTCTATTCACGGCGATCTGGCTATGTTGAAGTTACATTCTTTCGCATTATTGTCGTCCAAAAACATGCGCTTAAACAATCGCGTTTACATGGTTCAACTAAAACTCACAAAATTTTCCAAAGTTCGCTCGTGTTTGCCCATTTCTGTCTGCAGACTGAGCTAATTGCTTCATTGCAATACAATCTTCTACATCTTTCTGGTTTAGCTTCTGGTTTAGCTGCGGTCGCTTTTCTCAATACACAACTTTATACATCCTTCGTCCTTCTTTACGACACTTTAGGTTTGAATATCCTAGCGTTGGCCAACGCTTAAGCCTAAGAGGGGTGTTTGAGTGATTCGTCGTTGCGATTACCAACTACATTAAGCGTTACATTCTACAGGAATTTTGCCTGGAGTAGCACTGACGGGTTTTAAGTATGCTTTCGTACATCAGTGCGTGCTCGTCTAAGATTCATTTCGCTTTCTACACATCGCTACAAGTTTTGCATAATCCTAACACATTGCAGAATGAAGCTGTAAAATGTAGCGACGTCGAGGATAATGTGTGCTGGATGCGCGAGAAACAATAATAATTATGATAATAATAATAATAATAATATTAATAAGACCCCTGTAACCAGTTCCTTTGAGAGCGTCGATGGTGGCGGCAGATGTAGTGCAAATAATATATTTTCCGCGTTTAAGCGTGTATTTGTTACTTTAAAATTATACTTCCTGAGACTTGTTCAGCCATTCGCAATCGGTATCGGACAAGATATCACTGGGATCGTGTCCGATGCTAGGGGGTTCAGTTGAATTAATTTAAAAACAAATGGCTTAACGTAATCTGTGTTGAGCGCGCTGAGTAACGATTGTGCAAGAGGCGCAGCCCCATCGAAAGAGAGACCATTCTTCTGTGTCAAGCTGCTGCTCGGTAAGCATTCTTGTTTCGCAGTTTAAAGTACTACACTCTCACGCACGACACCCCAAAACCCTACGAGAGTCTTTTTGCTACTACGTTTGATGAAGTAAAGTTATTCGATAAGAAGGCATTATTCGAGCGTTCCAACCAAAGATCCCGCTCGGGAGGAACGGTAGTCGGCGTGCTGCTGCTTAAACGTTATGCATCGCGTGCTGGGCAAAGGCGTGAAGGACAAGGCGTTCAGGACTGCTACTATCAGTGGTTCAAGATGAGCACCATTTCGTCGTAGATGGCAAAGTAGAAAGCAGACATGAAGCACGCCTTCAGCAGCGCCGGATAGAGGCCCTTGTACAGCCCGATGAAGCCCTCCTGCCGGGCGATGCTGTACAGACAGTGGAACATATTATCACACACAAAGTGCCGGCCGAAGGTCTGGCGACTTTTGGCAAACCCCTGTATCTGTAGCCGCTTCTTGGCCAGATCGAGTGGGTAGACCAGCAGCTTGGTGCAGATACCAGCCAGCCCACCGCAGATGAACAGCTCGATGGCGGGCAGCGTTTCGCTCGTGCTTATATTAAAATACTGTCGAAACATGCTGCCAAAGATGTTGTAGAACATAAACTGGCCGCCGGTGAGGGGGGCGATCTGCAGCACGCTTGGCCCCAGGCCCCGGTACAGACCGCGGACACCCTCGTGCAGGTAGATTAGCTTCAGCCCCTGCACCGAGCTGCGATAGCCTCGGCCCGGGTCTTGCGATATCAGTCTCGTGCGTACCACGTCCAACGGTAACGTAATCACGGTGGCGGCCGTGCCGCTCGCGGCACCGCAGATAAAGTTGCGCGCGTTGTGGTGCCGCTCGAACACGTCGATCGTGCGCATCACATGGTTGAAACGCTCGTAGGACGAAAACTGTGCCACACCGTAAATGATGGACAGTACCTGGGCCGGGTTGTGGCCCTTCCAAAAAGCGCGCAGCCCCTCCTCGCGGTACACGAGGCGAGTCGATTGGGCGATGGTGCGGTATTTGGACGTCACGTGCTGTTCGCTGAGCGGTTCCACCTGAAGCTGGAAGCGTATTTTCAGTACGTCGAGCGGCTGGCAAATGAAGCGAGTAATACACCCGGCAGCGCCTCCCGCGATGCCCGAGTTGGAAGACGTTTCGTTCTTTTCGCGATCCATATTTTCACGTGTTGCAGCAGCAGCCGGCTGCACAGGATCTTAGTGGGCTGCTCTCAATGCATTCGTTCGGTATGAGTGGAGGCCGTTTCCACAGGAATCAAGGGGTACCGTCCACCGCCACCGTACTTCGCACTCTGCATGAGAATGTCTCGCGTAAGACGATGATACGTATGCTCGCCTGGAAAACGCGGCACGGACGGAATTTCTCACCTCACCTTGGGTGTTATATCACCATCGAAAACCGATGACTGGCCGAGCTCACTACCACTTTTCGCTGTCGCTTACCGGCGAGGTGGTTAGCACCACGAGCAACGTTACACTGCCGACGAAGCGCCCACACAGCGACAGCAGCAGCAGCAGCCGAGGAAACACAGCTGATCGTTCCATTTCCACAACATCCACGTTCAAGGTTGACCCATCGAAGCTTCCGCCTTCGGTGACGAAGCAGCGCGGGAGGTCACGTTCTCAAGCGTTTCGGTACCTTCGCCCTGTGCTGAGGTGCTTTTGGGTGCCCCGCCCCCTGCCCTCCTCTGCTCGTGGCCCAAATTTGAAGGAGATGCGCATTCACTTGCCGCGACAAAGTTGTGTCGCGAATCACTTTGAAAGGCGACCGAAACGAATCGACCCGAATACGAGAAAGTGTGATCCGTTGCCGTGCATTCGAATTACGTTTGATTGGGGTTCTTTTTGGGACCGTCGTGCGCGGTTCACGGCAGCTCGTGGTGTTACGTGCGACGATTTGAAAAACAAAAACACACACACCACCAAGCACCATGTGCGTGGCTATTTATAGTTCGTGTTGATTTCCACACACCCAGTCATTTGACGATGCTTATTGGCAGGGTTTTGCGTGAGCGCGTCACACACAAAGTTAACCGGCACCGCGCACGAAACAGAGCCTGCTGCTTCGTAAACAAACTTTCCGAAGACTGCTGAACGGATCCAAGCCCGTGACAACTCGCACGTGCGCCCCCTTGAATCCTTTAGTTTCCCCACTTTCACTGTAAAAACAAGGTCGCAAGGCCCATTCACAGGCATTCGTCGAACGACAACAAACTGCTCACGCTCAGGACGGTAATGTTTTGGAGCGCAGCAATTGGCGTGAGTGAGAGCAGCCCTTGCGTACTCTACGAACGTGGTTTGTTTACGTTCTGCAACATGACAGCCGGTGTCACTTTTCTCGCAATTCTTAACGAAGAATTTGGCTGGCTTTCAACGAACCAAAACAACGGAACTCAATAAGAATTTAAGTTTGACCCCGAAAGAAAAGCCAAAACAAATGCTTACCAAGTTTTTGTTTTAATTTAAAGACGGCCATAATGAAGCCAGTAATCAAATAAAGTAATTAAAGTCTAACCGTGGCCGTAAACTGATTAATTGATCACACATAATGTAAGAAAAAGGTGTAAATGCAAAGTGAAGCGCCTGCTTGGATAACGAGTAGGTAACAAAAGATAGCTTATCAGAGTCATCGCCTACTCGAACGATATCTGCCGTTTCGCCTTCAGGATACTAGAAGTAAGGGCACCACCGACCAGCAGTTTGTTGTTATGGGTGTGCACATTCCCGCAGGACGCCTTGTCCGCCCGAAACGGGCTTAGGTTTTTCTGATCCCTCCCAGAGAAGGCGAACGCCTGCTTTTGCGCTGACGACCGTTGCCGAAGTTCGCTGTCGATGTTTTCTCTCAGAGCCGTCGTCGTAGGAACACCAGCCCATGTTTCGGACACACAATCCGAACTGAAGCTTACGTTCCGCGCCGGCGCTTTTAAACCGCTTGTCCCACTGCTCGCCTCTGAAACTTGGGACAGATCGCAAACGGACGAAATTTGTGAAGAGGCCCAACTCTGGCTTGCACTGAGCTGTGAAGAACGATCGACGGATGCACTGTCCAGGGATGTTATGCTGGCCATGGAGACGGCACGTTGCGATTTGTGCATCTCATACTCGTCCGGACCGATGTAGCCCTTCAACTTAGTCATATTTCGCGCATTCAGTATGCGCGTCTTTTCGCGAAAATAAATATCGTCCCAACTTTTGCCTTGTATCACTTCGTACACATGCTTGTTGGCCAGTCTGTTGAGGGAGGAGAAGAGATGAATTTAGTCTCCTTTCCGTTTGGCTTTCAGCAAGCACCCAAAATGGAAGGAAGACAAATGTTTCTGTTACCTTAGCAATTTCTCACTCGTACTTCTGATCAAGGGATCGTTAAACTCTAAAAACAGTCTTTTCACCACCCGCACCAATCTGGACGCATGTTCCTTGAACAGTTCGTGCTTCACCGATATCTGCTTACTTTGTAACGCCTGGGAAACAGCCCAAAATAGTTTCTGTAGACATAAGGGGAAAAAAATCAAAGGTTTGGTAATCGATTTCTTATGTTTCGCTTGACACCGCCTGATACCTGTCTCTGAACTTCCGTGAGCGTCACCGCTGGTCGATTACCGGCATCAGGAATTGTGGCGGAGTTTGCACGAAACAGTGGTTTACCGCTGACTCCTGGTTCACCTCCCGGTTGCGTTTGCGCTGTCACGCTCCTTATGGTTTGCGCTCCGACGCAGAAGCTCTTGCTGCGCGCTAGCTTGAGTGAGCGAGGTGTTAGATCTTCCTCAGCTAACCCGCCATCCGTGCGCCGTATTTTCTCCGTTCGTTCGCCAAGCCCATGTTCATTCTCGTTATCGTCGACAACTTCAGGCGATCGCCGTCGCTTTAGATTAGCAGAGCAACGTTCGCTATCATTTTCGACACCAGTTTTCTGAGGTGAAAATAGCGAGCGTTTGGACTTCTGCAAACGCGTCTCCGAAAAGAGCGAACGATTAATTTGTTTGCTACGGCTAGCTGCTAGGTGCTGCTGATCTTGGCTGGAAGTGGCTGAACCGTTCTGTGGGCTAAGGAACAGGGCACGTTTGGACGATTCTCTTGTTGCTGGTACGTGCAGCTGTTGCGAGGATCGCGCACTTGAACTAGCAGCCGGAAGTGTAAGTTTTTTTGCCGACGATCCCGGTGTTCGGCGGCGAGGTGACGGCTTTGCAAGTCCGGGCGTACGACGTTTTGGGGTTTTAATTTTATTTTTGCGTCGGTTGTCGGATTTTCTACAGTCGAAAAAGTGAACAATATGTTACAGAAATCTCTTCGGGACCTCTCTGCAGCATAGCGCATACTTACTTGGGATCCATGAGCACCTGTCTATTGCACAGTCGGAATGAATTCAATCTAGATAGGGAAGTGGCGGTTAAGGGACCGTTCCCCGCAATGCTGTCGTTGGCTTTGCCACAAACACTGCTGTTCAAAAGATTCGCCGACGAAAAAATGGCACGCCTTTTCGCCAAATGGCTCAGACGGTTGCCAGGCGATTTATTCAACATCCTGCAAAGGTAGTGAAAGAAATGACAAAACATCGTTCCGAAAGGCAAAATGAGCAGAACAACGGGTCTGCGTACACGTACTTCATGCGTTGGTTCCGTTTTTTCGCACTCGTCGGCGACTTGGTCACATTAAACGACGAACTAGTTTCAGCGCCTATGTACCGTTCGACATACTTCAGTCCAAGAAGTTCCAGTTTCTCCGTCACGGTTGATTTGTTGTAATGCACTCCATGCGCACGATACTGCAAAAGTTCGGGCCATCCGATCGATGGCAGCTGGTCAGTGGTGTGCGTTGGTTTGCTGAGGCATTGATGTTCTCTACTGTTCAAGGGGTTTTCGTTGGCAGCGGCAGTGAAATATTGGAGCGAGTTTTCGTGGTACAGCGTCAACATGTGGTCGACTTCGATATGCGAGAAGGTGAGAGAGGGTGGCGGTGGAACTCCAGAAAGCGACCCTTGCAAACGTTTGAGCAGAATACGTTCAACATGATCGTTGCGATCTGCGTCGTCAAGAAATTCCAAATCGGCTGGTCCCAGTCCGGACCTGTTCCATGATTTCGATCGTCGCAAGGTGTCGCTTTTCAGCTCTTCGCATTCATCTGCTCGGTCAATCTTGCCGTCAGTGTCGTAGTTTTGAACGGCATCGACCGTATCATCATCAGCAAACAAATCCGGAGACTTTTCGTTGTTGTAGTGCATCCAGGAGCTGTTTTCTTTCGCCAATATTTCTGCCGAAGCATTTAGCTGCTTCTTCTGTTGCTGATTGTGCTCGGTTCCTGCCTCTTTACTCTCGGCGATACTTTCTGTATCGATGCTTTTTGTGGTATCAATGCGTTCGCATCCGGTGCCCTGACCAACGCCAGCATTGAGAGTAAACACTGTGTTGTTAGGTGCTCTACCATGGTCGTTCTTCAAATTGTTAATTTTTCCATTGAAAGAAAGATCACTGTCCACGGACGAGCCACCCGCGTCCTCTTCTACATTGTCCTCTGCAACTATCTTGTTGTCCACTGCGTTGCAGCTGTCTTCGGTGGCTAGCAGTCCCGTAATCCGTATCCTGTGACTAGAACTTTCGGTTTTCTGCTCGGTCGATTGATGTTTGCCATTGCTTTCGTCACTTCTTTTATACTCCTGCGACGGATGGTTGGTACTATTCACAGTAGCGTCATTTTCGTTACTCTCGCCATCCAAATTAGTATGTTGTCCGAAGCTGGAATTCTGTGGATGCAGACACAGGGACCATGGCTTAATGGATGATTCCCGCAGCCGCGCAGCAACCATTGAGGGTCGATCACTTACCGTCGATATGTTGCCTAGTAACGCATTGTCACTTAGTCTCTCTTTGGTTATCATATTTGTATTTCTGTAACAAACAATTCTTTTAGTGCGTTGAAGGTTGTTAATAGAATACACATCTAAGTGAACGTGAAAAGTGCAATCGTCAAACTAAAATTATTGTTTCATTCGTTGCACTCATAATGCTCGCAACGGACGTAAATTAGGGTGACCTCATTATAGCGAAAGGCACATTCTTTTGTTCACTAATCGATCAGGTCTGCACAAGCCCAGGTAATTCGGCGCGATTTGCCCAAAAATGTCACTAACCTAGCTTATGATGGGTGCGTGTGTGCGCACGGTGCAATATCTGCTGGGCGGCAAATCTTTTGTCATCAACGTCATCAAATTTTGTGACTGGATATTTGTCAAAATAGCACCGCACTCAAGTCTTTACGGCTCCACTAATCTCTTTCAAGTAATTTACGTCCGTTAATCGAGAAATATTATTTCTAATGCGCGAACCCAATACGCATCTAGCTTACCATCTGGCCACTTCGAAACATAAATATGTTGTACAGTCGCGGTTGCTGCGATGAGGCGGGCTTAATTCTCGAACTGTGTTCTGACATTTGTCGTACGGAAAAACACAACCACCTTCCCGAATCGGGAAAATTAAAAAAAAAAAAACCACCTGTTTTGACGGTGGTTAAATTTCGTTTCCTGGCCAATCTGTACGATATTTACCAGTTGCGAATAAAATTAGACAATGTATTTTGTTTAAAATACTTTCCAAAGTTTCTTTTCTTCTTTTATATGAGAAAGTAGAACAAATTTGCACGCAAGATTCGAGAACTGTTTCTCGAATATTTGACAGCCGTGAAGTCGGGACGCAATCAAAACAGTAAACAATAGTAAACCATCAGTGTAAACAACTACATTGTGAGCTAAGCAAAACAAATTTCCGTTTCTGGATCCATTACATTCATCGAGTTAAATTATGCCTCTAACCGCGGAGCAAGCAATGCTACAGGTGCAGGTAAGTTTCCTAGAATCTCTATACACACGGTGGCTTGGCTTAAATGCGTATATGATTCCCAGGACCGTCTAAAATCACTCAAGACTCTAGTTTGTGAAATCGAAACTGAACGCAAACGCATTGAACCGAACATCAATAATATGGTGCGCTTATCAAAGATTGCCAGTGATGATAAATCTCCTGCCCTGAACCATAAGCTTAAAACAATCTACAAAATCGGTTTACAAGATGCGATACAGGAAGAAGCTCTTATACGTCAAGCTTTGGCAAAAATTCAGGACATTCGTAACATACGCAATGAGCGACGGATACAAGCGCGCAACGCTGGAAACAAGGAAACCATCCGGCGAGGCGCATTGATGAAAATGCTGCTAATATCGGCCCAAACATTGCCTCTGTTCGTTAGCAAACCCGGCGAAAAGGTTCCACCACTGTGCGGTTCTATCCCTGCCGACAATAGCTACATAGCCAAACCGGGCGACATGGTGGCGGCGCTGGTCAAGAGCGAGGAGGGAGAAGAAAATTGGATTCTCGCCGAGGTGGTACTGTACGTGTCCTCAACCAGTAAGTACGAAGTGGACGATATAGACGAAGAGCAGAAAGACCGCCACGTTCTGAGCCGACGACGGATCGTGCCACTTCCGCTTATGCGTGCCAATCCCGAAACGGATGGCCAGGCACTGTTTCCGAAAGGAACCACCGTGATGGCGCTCTATCCCCAGACGACTTGTTTTTATAAAGCCATTATAAATCAACTTCCACAAACGGCCAACGAAGAGTACGAGGTGCTGTTCGAAGATCCTTCCTACCCGGACGGGTACTCGCCGCCACTGTTCGTCGCTCAGCGCTACGTGATTGCGATAAAGCAGAACAAAAAAACCACCTCTTGACAGCCTCAAGGACAGTCCCAAACGCATATCTCCAATGCTATGACCAGTGCCGGGGTCAGTGGTGGTTCTTTTCCAACAGCGGGATGCGTTGCGGGAGTAACCGGCAGCACCCTTCCTTTCCACACTTCCGTGCATACGAAGGAAGAGCCAATAGTAGAAGGCTTTTATGCCGACCAACAATATTAATTGCTCATTGCAAAAGCATTCACAACAAACACGAAGGGGTTTGTTTTATAATAAAGCGAATCTGGTTGCGGCGACACACTCTCTTGAATCCACAAACATTACAAAATCCTCTTCGGTAGTTAAATACGTTAAGGTTATTAAAAATGGAATGCTCCTGAGCCCCATTTGAATATATCAATAAATAATCGATGGTTCATCGATACTAATAAAGATCCGAATCAAAACACTCATTGTTATGCCTCGGTAGTTTTGAATTTATCCAGCCTTGTATTATTTTCTTATTTGTACGAAACGTTTATATAGAAACGTAAAGAAACCAGTTTTCTTTTCAATTTAACGTATCATTTATCTCCAATCACGAAACGTTTCAAGTAAAGTATCATTAAGTAAGCTTTAGTTCATTATTGTTTGTTACCAGCGTTAGGCCAAGATATGCAGCCAACAAAAAGGAAAAGGATGCAATAATATCAGCTTATCAGGAGAGGTTGTTGGTTTTATGTTTTGTTTTTGCTATGTTTTTGCTGCAATGCCTTTATCGTCCCGCGAATCCGTTAGGCATTGGGAATAAAACAACGCGTTTGATTTAATATTTTCTGTTATCAAATACCTGCAAACAGCACGATAGCTTCGTAGTCGAGAAATGTAACCATCCAGTTTGAGTTGTTATCATCATTATTTGCTAACTGTCGAAAAGGAGATTAGCAACAGATTTACTACAAGTGCTATCAGCATCTCGTAGATGATAGCGCGAAGAACATCGCCTGAGCTCGATCACCCGACTTGGAAAAACCCATAGACCTGGTGAGGCTAGGAGTCTTCATGGCGCCGTTTGGCATGATCCTTTGCCGAAGTATTGATGCTTCATTGCAGTTCCAAGTTTCTAGATATGATCATGTACTGCAAACTAGCCGCCCATTTCAAAGGCACATAATCCCTAAACGAAATTGCGCACGAACACCGCACACCTGCATCGAGGCGTTCGATTCGACTAATGTATCTTTTTTTATCAGCGCTGGTGGAACATGACGTTCGGCTTCGATAAGACTGGTAGCGCTTATCCGTTAAAAAGCCATCGGTTCGCTCGGTATGAGCTTAGTTTTGGTGAAATCCTCAAGATGAAATCGCTGCTCGTGTTCGCACTGCTGTTGGTCGCTGTTACGGCGAACCTGCCACGTGACAAGCGCGTTGTTGGGGGCGATGTGGCCACACTCAATCAGTTCCCCTACACGGTCGGTCTGATCACTCGCATCAATATCCTGCTCACTGGCCAGTGTTCTGGATCGTTGGTTTCGGCCAACTTTATCCTTACTGCCGCACGCTGTGTCTCCGGGTAGGACGTATTTTGTTTGCGTACATCAAGCTTCTGGCTTATGGTTAAAATTGCGTTACAGGATCCAGAGTGCCGTCGCTGTGTTTGGCGGCCTGCGCATCAATGATGCGAGCGAAGCCGGAGCGCTGCGAGTCACGGTAACGGACTTCATCATTCACCCGCAGTACGAATCGGAGCCCGACATCTTCGATGTGGCGCTTGTCCGAACGCCACTTCCGGTGCCATTCTCGGATCGTGTCCGCCCCGTGCGTCTACCAAACCTGCGCCAGGTGGAGGCGACCTTCGTCGGTCAACAAGCCACCGTCACTGGCTGGGGTCGGTTCGGTGAAGGAACTGCCAACTCGGAGGTGCTCCGCTTCGGACGCGCCCAAGTCATTTCGACGCTGGCCTGTCGCATTAGTCTGCCGACGAACACGATCGCCGATCAGCACGTGTGCACGGATGGCGCGGGCAGCTCGCCATGCCAAGGTGATGTTGGGGGCCCGCTTACCATTGTGGACGCTGACGGCACCACCACACAGATTGGAGTGTTCTCGTTCATTTCGATCCTCGGTTGTGAATCAGGCCGTGCCGCAGTGCACACGCGCATGTCATCTTACCTCAACTGGATCGGGGACAACTCGGACGTCGAGATCCGTGACAACTTCTAAAGCGTTCTAGGATCCCAGGGATCACCAGCGTGGGGGGTTTGATGATAAAGTGCAAAAAATAAACGTACCCTTGGCCTAATCTTATCTACCTTTATGCTAGACGTCATTGATGACGGCCGAAAATCTGTTGCCAACCAACCACAGGAGAACTAGAACAATCGTCCAATTCGTGATCCAATCGTTTTTTGTTATTGCGTTTCGAGGTTGATAATCTAATCGTTTGATCAGCAATATCGGTAGTCTGTATAAAAAACCAATCCCAGGACATAATTGCCAGTCAGAAGTAGCCTAACTCTCGTTATACCTACACGGAAACAATGGGAATCAGTCCAAAAGCCTTGCTAGTTGGGGCGATTCTATGGATCGTAGGATGTGATTCTGTGGCTTCACTCTCAGGACACCCTAATGAGCGAGTCGTCGGTGGAGATCTAGCATCCGTTGGACAGTTTCCGTATGCCGTGGGTTTGATAACCCACTCGACGTCCATCTTCTTCACAGGCCGCTGTGCCGGATCGTTGGTTTCGTCCAACTACGTTCTCACGGCTGCAAGTTGTGTCCAGAGGTAAGCATTCCCATTCACCGTAACTTCCATCAGTTAATGGGAAATTTTTTTATCGTCGCCTTTCAGCGCTACGACTGCGTTTGCTTACATTGGAGGGTTACGAATGGACGATCAACCACAGCAAGGCCAGGAGCGATTGCTGATCGAACGGTTCATACTGCACTCGAGCTTCGTTGATGGCGGCGACAGCTTTGATGTGGCACTTGGTCAGCTGCCTCGCAGTGTGGCCTCAACCGATCGCATTCGGCCTATTCGTCTGCCGAACATGAGGCAAGTGCAGGCCACCTTTGCTGGTCAGCAAGGTACCGTGTTCGGCTGGGGTCGTTTCGGATCAGGAATTACTAACTCGGCCGAGTTGCGATTCGGTAGGGCCGATGTTTTGACCAATCTGGCTTGCCGAATCAATCTGCCAACGAACACGATCCTCGATGGACACATGTGCACTGATGGGGCAGTAAGCTCACCCTGCGCCGGGGATAACGGAGCACCACTTACCATTGTGGACGCTGACGGCACCACCACACAAATTGGAGTGTTTTCGTTCAATTCGATCCTCGGCTGTGATGCGGGGCGGGCCGCTGTCTACACAAGGCTCTCGGCCTATCTTGCGTGGATCGGCGAAAACTCGGATGTAGTTATTCGGGAGGACTACTAAAATGTGAAACAAGAGTTGAGTTCGTGTAAAATGCTTTTTATTACTTCCGAAATGTACAAACTGCGTAAAGTCGGAGGAATGAAATCTTTGCTTTTTACAGCTATGCCACAACAGCATCCGAGTTGCTTTCGATCCAATCTAGGTAATCGGTAATACGCGTGTGCACGGAGGGCCAACCACGCTCGCAACCTCTCGAGAAGCTGTACGAATGCACACCAATCAGGAAGGTTTGGCCGTTTTCCGTCACCGTTACCGGACCTCCCTCATCGCCTACGCAGGCTGCACCCGTGTCCGTGGATGTGCAAATGTTACTCGAGCGTAAGTACAACGGGAAGCTCACCAAGCAGCTGGTGTTAGTGATTACCCGGGCGCGGAAATACAGTAACCGTCGAACGGGGACAGGCTCACCGGTACTCGAACCCGTCTGACCCCAGCCCGAGATGGTAGCCTCGTAGTTGTTAAAGGAATGACCTACATACAGACGCGTAGGAAGGTTGACAATCTGCACTCGATCGCTAAGTCGGACCATGCGAGAAAGCGTCAGTATAGAAAGATCGTTTGAGTCGAAGAAGCTGCTATGGTTCGGGTGAACCAGAACCGACGAAACGGTAATAAAGTCCTGTACCAACGACATATCATATGCTCCGAGCATCACCGTGATTGTGCGGTAGCTGCAAATGAAGAAATACGTTAAAAACCCTGGAATGAGCGGCTTTAAGTCGAAAACCTGCTTACCCATCGACACAGTTGGCCGATGAAAGAATGTGAAAGAATGATATGAGTGCTCCGCCACAGAAATAGGTTCGGGAAGGAAACGTAACAAGCACACCGACAATGAACGGTATATCCGTCGGTCCCGCCTCGGCGCCATTGTTAATGCGTCTGTTCGGTTCGACAGCCAGAGACCTCTCGGGGGCTGCAGCGGCCAGCTGATAGATGAGAACCACTAGGAGCAGTACAGCTACAAACCACTTCGACCCCATGTTGACACCACTCTGAGAAAGGACCCTCGAAAACTGTCTCTACAGGTATATAACGCAAGGTCTCTTAGGGTTTTCCACAGATTCCCACCTGATAAGATGACCAAGAAAAGTACGTCATTTGCGATTAGTTAACAAAAGTATCTTTATTAACCCCTTATAAAGAGCCATTGGATTGTCACCAAATAGCTGTTTATCTCGGTGGCATTTTTCGCTCTCTACTGACGAATGATGGCGTCGGTGTTTAGTTCAAGCCAATTCATGTACTCCGTAAGGCGGACATGCACTGCAGGACGGCCACGTTCGCAGCGCGATGCCGTAAACACGTGAACACCGATTAAAAACGTGTCTCCATTCTCGGTCACAGTCACCGGAGCACCTTGATCGCCAACGCACGGAGCTCCTGAGTCGGTGGTCGTGCAGATGTGTTGGTTGCGGATGTTTGTCAACAGGAAGCTCAAGCCACAGCTGAAATTGGTGATGACCGGGCTGCGAATGAAGCGGAGGTTGGGCATCGGAAGCGGTTCGCCCGTGTTGGTTCCGGTTTCACCCCAGCCGGAGATAGTGGTGACGTAGTTGTTGAACGAGTGCCCGATGTACATCCGCCGCGGCAGGTTGATAATTTGGATATGATCTGCAATTTGGGGTTTAGCATTTATAGAAAGGGATTGCGAGTCGATTGCACGGCAAAGGGAACGTACCACTCCAGCGAGGCTCACGGGCAAGGGTCAGAATGGCGATATCGTCACGATCCAGGAACGAACTGTAGTCCGGATGTACGCGGACGTGTGAGATTGGAACAAAATCGGATGCCGTAGCCATAGTACTCGCGCCCAGCATGGCCGTAATGGCTGTTTGTCCATTGACGCAGGAAGCCGCTGTCAGCACATGGGTTGGCGAAATGAGGGCACCTCCACAGAAGTTCGTACCAGAGGACAACGATATCAGCAGTCCTACAGCCCACGGAACATCGGTTGGGCCAGCAATGGCGCCATTGTTGATGCGCCGCTCTGGTGCATCTGCATGCGGATCGTAAAACCGTCGAACACGTGTCCAGTCCACGTCCTGGGCGTTGCGAATTTCCCCAGTGGCTGCAACAGCAGCTACCAGCAGCAGTAAAACGAAGCACCTGGACATCCTCTTTCCTTTACCAACAGACGTACAATGAACAGCCCTGTGGGTTCTGGGCCACTCAATGCCCAGTGCCACTGATTGTAATCGCTGCTCGCGGTTTTCATTAGCTTATCGGCCGTGATTTTGCACAATGTTCGACTATGAACTGCGTACCAAAAACCAATTTCCGAATGGCGCACGACACCCTTGGGCCTTAAAACCCTAACGATTGGATGGCCACTGTTGCCCTTCCTAATCGTATTGTTTACGCCCGCGGGGGAGCAGCAAAATGATAACATTTCTCGCCCACTATTAACACCTTGCACCAATAACAAAAGAAAGGTGACTGAGTTTTGTTTCACCAGAATCCCTGGTGAACCAGGTACCAGGTCGATCGTAACCAAAGCGAAATATTCACTGTGAAAAGGTTATGCTATGCATATGGTGGGATATGAAAGGTGTGGTATACTTTGAGCATTTAAAACCTAATGATATTATTCAAAAAATGATATAATTGAAAGTCCTAGTATTACTATCGTTAGGAAAATTTTTGATTCTGGTTATCCACTTGGTAAATAATTGCAGAAGAATACAAGTTGTACCAGCGCACAACCGGCAAGCGTAAGGATGCCAAGATAGAAGACGGTCTGTTTCGAAAAACGTACCGATTTATCTATGGTTCGTCCGTAGATCATCAGTCTGCGCTGCGCCGATTAATCGGTTTCAAAGCGAAAGACGTCAGTTCAAACCCTAACAATCAAACCCCCGTCAATTTGAGAGCAAACCTTTAAGTTGATCCTCAATACGGTTCTACCCGTTATGATAATAAGAAATAATAATAATACCGATTTATCTACTCCAAAATGTTTAACAACCATCGTGTAGTTTGTTTTCTATTCGAAATAAATCTTTTCATTATTCAAAGTCATCGACAGCCGAAAGCTTATGCGCGAATATTCGCACCGGTGTAAATTTCAATCCAGTTAAGGTAGTCCGTCACACGGGTGTGCACCGCAGGCCAACTTCTGGTACATCCTCGAGAATACGTGTACGAGTGAATTGCGATAACCGTCGGCTGTCCATCCGCTTCAACGATAGTCACCGGACCGCCCTCGTCACCCTTGAAAAAGAAAAGTGTTTTCCATCATGCGGGCTTTCCAGGCACCGGAGTTAAGCGACCTACCACGCAAGGCGCACCACCGTCAGATGAGGTGCAGACATTGCTTGAACGCAAGTACAGTGGGAAGCTGATCGTACAGCTGAAGTTCGTTATGACTTGCGAGCGAACGGAACGAAGTTGCTGCATTGGTAGCGCTTCACCGGTGTTGGATGCCGTCTCGCCCCAGCCGCTAATGGTGGTCCAGGCGTTGGAAAACGAATCACCTACATTGGCCCGCCGTGGAAGTCGTGCGATTTGAATTTGATCTGAAACAACCAACGCCGTACGATAAGCAAACTATTCTCTTCTATTGTGCTCTGTTCCGTCCAGCCACTGAACTTACCACTGAACCGCGGCGCCCGCGAGAGGGTCAAGATGGCTAGATCGTTCGATTGGAAGAACGAACTAAAATCGGGATGCATCCGGACGTGGCTGACAATGACGAAGTCCTGAGCGCGAGCAATCTCGCTCGCTCCGAGTAGCACGGTGATGGACGATTGTCCCTCGACGCAGGAACCGGACGTTAGGATATGCATTTCCGACACGAGAACACCTCCGCAGAAGTATGTTCCCCGTTCGACGGAGACAAGGACTCCGACAATGTACGGAATATCTGTCGGGCCAACGACGATTCCATTGTTGATGCGCGCGCTACGTGTTGGTGTTGGAGGACCTTCGAGTTCATCAAGTTTGGCCAGAAATCGCCCGACACTGCTCGCTGCTCGGCTAGCCTTGAAGTGAGGACTCTCCTGTACCGGTCGAATTTCAGCCCAGTTAATGTCTTCCAGGCGCGTAATAGCTGCTTGCGCAGCTACGCAAAGCGCTAGCAGGACGATTACGGATAGCGACTTCATCGTTCACTGATGGAGGATAAGCGTTCCCTGAATGTTTATAACCATTGCTACCGTTCGCCAGTTAATTGCCGTTCTAATCTTATCGTATTTTCGCACTGACTCCAACTGACGCATTTCTGGAAGTCCCGCAGACTGACCACCTGCTGGGATTAATATCAACAAATGGTGATAAGGGAAGTATTTTATTTTTTCAATTAACAATAGCATCGGAATTCTGCTGAATCCATCCTAGGTACTCGGTGATTCGGGTGTGGACCGAAGGACGTCCACGATCGCACCCAAATAGACCGGAAAAGTGGAACGAATGGATGCCAACGAGGAATGTACGACCACTCTCGGTCACAGTAACTGGACCACCTTCGTCACCCTGTCCAAAATAGAAATAGAATAAAAACACGTTTCTTCGAGTAGCCGAATGTAATGACTCACATTACACGCGCCTCCATTGTCCGTGAAGGTGCAGATATGCGTATCGCGAATGAAAGTATGCGACAGACCGCATCTAAAATTGGTCGACACCGAGTCGATGGCAAAGTGTAGATTTTGAATTGGAATGGGCTCATTTTCGCGACGACCCAAGTTGCCCCAGCCGGCGGTAGTTGCAGCCCAGTCGTTGAACGAGTTTCCAACGTCACTCCATCGCGGCAGATCAACTGGGCGAATGGTGTCCCGGACCGGTGCCTCATGAGCGAGGGTCAGGATGGCGATATCGTCCCGATTGAAGAAAGAGCTGTAGTTCGGATGGGACAGAATGTTCGTGACCCCGATGAATTCCTCCACACGTGTCATGTCAGATGCTCCCAGAAGGACGGTGAGGGTGTTCGATCTGCGATTAATTGAACTAAGCGTTAGGCTTGGCCTCTTCAAAGTGACTTCTCTCCAGAATCCTACCCAGAAATGCACACCGCGGCCGTGAGCACATGTCGTCGTGAGATCAACACCCCACTGCAGAAACTGTGAGATGATGAGCCGGATATCAGAACACCAGCCGCCCACGGGAACTGCGTCGCAGATGCCATCTGGCCATCGGCAACGCGAGAGGACCGAACATCCTCATCAGTGAGCGGAAGTAGTCCTTGCTTTGCGCGGACAGCATCGGTTTGCTGGAGCGTCCTCACCAGTGTCCAATCGATCGTCCGTGGATCGACGGCGACCGAACTGACCGTGGCAACCACAACAGTAACTAGAAGAAGCAATGATCGCATTTTCACTTTAAAATGCGTTTAACAGCGGGCTAATCACCGAATACAACTGTTCGATTATTCTCTGAGAGCAGCTAAATTTATGTCGGCAACTCTTATCGAATTCACCCGTTCGTTATCTTTTATTCTAGTTATTTCCACCAAAGATAAGAGTACACAGCTTTGTCTGATTTGTTTTGTAGTTCGCCAGGCTAAGCTATTAAACTGTGCCTCTTTGTGTGTTGGTTGTATTCACGATTAAATCTCAGTTGGAATATACAGTGTTCGACAGGGCTATCGCACAATCCTGTCAAGATGGTAATTTTGCAAGAAATCCACTATGATTTATTGACTGTCTGCATGTCATAGGGAATATTTTTAACAGACTTTTGTTTAATATTTTTTAAATATCTCAAAATTGATAGCCAATTTCAACTATCAAATTGAGCTATTTTGGTTTTATTCAATCATTAATCCTTGTTGTTGTTTACACATATTTCCATGATTTCTACTATCATCCGAGAACAACACCCTTGCGAGCTTCAAGTGCGATGTTCTTGTTCTTCCACAACGCACATTTCTCTACTGGATCACAGCGTCACTGTTGGCCTGGATCCATCCCAGATACTCGGTGATACGAGTATGCACAGCGGATCGTCCACGATCACAACCGAATAGACCGGAGAAGTGGAACGAATGGATACCAACGAGGAACGTACGGCCGCCCTCAGTAACTGTCACTGGACCACCTTCGTCACCCTGAAAAGATACATGAATCTCTGAAAATTACTCCGTTTTCCACCTTCTCACAGCTCCTTACGACTTACGTTGCATGCTCCTCCATTATCAGTGGATGTGCAAATGTGTGTGTCGCGAATGAAAGTATGTGAAAGTCCACAGACGAAGTTGGTATTTACGGAGTCGATAGCGAAGTACAAGTTCTGGATTGGGATGGGTTCATTCTCTCGGCGGCCAGTGTTTCCCCAACCGGCGGTCGTTGCAGCCCAGTTGTTGAAAGAGTTGCCAACGTCACTCCATCGTGGGAGATCAACTGGGCGAATGGTGTCCCGTAGCGGTGCCTCACGATCGAGCGTGAGGATGGCGATATCGTCCCGATTGAGGAAAGAGCTGTAGTTCGGGTGCGACAGGATGTTCGTGACACCAATGAACTCCTCCACACGCGTCATGTCAGCTGCACCCAGAAGGACGGTGAGGGTGTTCGATCTGCGATTAATTGAACTAAGCGTTAGGCTTGGTCTCTTCAAAGTGACTTCATTCAAGAATCCTACCCAGAAATGCACACAGCGGCCGTGAGCACATGTCGTCGCGAGATCAACACTCCACTGCAGAAACTGTGGGATGATGAGCCGGATATCAGGATACCAGCTGCCCACGGGAACTGCGTCGAGGAAGCGATCTGTCCATCGGCAATGCGCGAGGACCGAACTTCATCATCGGTGACCGGAAGTAGTCCTTGCTTTGCGCGGATAGCATCGGTTTGATGAAGCGTCCTCACCAGTGTCCAATCGATCTCCTGTGGATCGACCGGCACCGAGTACGCGGCACCAACAACGGCAGCTAACACTAGCACTATGGACAACTTCATCGTTACCTACTTGTCGGCTGAACAGTAACTAGGCAAGTCACTGACGTGCGTTGATCGTTTTATACCAGGTAATGATCGATATTCAGATTAGATTCGCTAATCTAATCCCCATACTTCGTGATTTGGCAGCATTGATATCTGGGGTACAGATGAGGAGAAGCCAAATAATCTTAATCCCACTCCTGATAAGGTAATGGTAACTTTCTTTGATTCCGTTATGGCGAAAAAGATCACTGCGGTGATCTTTTCTTTTTCTGTTTTTGAATATAAAACACGATTACATGTCGTTAATCGCATAACCAGCTTGCTCTATTCCACCCCTTGAAATACCCCGAATTAACGGAGATGGTACAAAAAATTAGCTTTATAGGTTTACAGTAGGGATGCTTTATTTTCGCTTTATATTTTACGCCCTTATTACAACATCGGAGTTTTCTGCGATCCAGTCCAGGTACTCGGTCACGCGAGTGTGTACCGACGATCGGCCTCGATCACATCCGAATAGTCCATCGTAGTGGAAGGAGTGGACACCGATGATGAACGTCTCGCCGCCCTCCGTCACGAAAACTGGTCCACCCTCATCGCCCTGTTGCGTAAGATGATAATTCATTAGCGTTTCAGGAATAGGAGAAATGTTAAATTATCCTTACATTGCACGGTCCACCATTATCGGTGGAGCTGCAAATATTGTTGTCACGAATGAAACTGTGCGAGATGCCGCAGACGAAGTTGGACACTACTGGGCCGATCGCATACAGCAGCTGTTGCAGTGGAATGGGTTCGTTGTCGCGATTCCCAGTATTACCCCAGCCGGCCACCGTTGCCGGCCAATCGTTGAACGTGAAGACTGTGTGGTAGCGGCGCGGGAGGTTGGCCACCTGTACGGTGGGCGTTAGGTTAGCTTCGTGGGATAGCTGCAGTATGGCGATGTCATCCCGATTTAGCAAGGAGCTGTATCCCGGGTGTACGATAATGTGGGACGGAATGTTGAGCACTGGAATTATCTGCTCTATACGCGTCATGTCGGTAGCACCTAACAAAACGGTGAACGAGTTGCCACTAGGAAAATTGAGTTAAATGTATTACCAGCTTCTAGTAATGTCAATTAAAAATCCTTACCCCACTATACATGCAGCCGCCGTAAGGACAAAACGGGTAGAAATGAGGGCCCCGCCACAGAATGAACGAGCTGAGGAGCCCGAAATCAGAATACCAGCTACGAAAGGGAACTGCCCCGGGGCCGCAGGTTCTCCATCACCGACGCGAGGTGACGGCACCGTATGATCGATGGCCAGCGTACGCTCAAGCGAGCCGCTTACTAAAGCCAGCACAAGAACGACTGCTCCGAACGAGGAACGCATGTTGTCTTTGGTGCACCAAATTCGAACGCACAATTTCAACTGTTCAAAACGCACCTCGAAGACGCAGTATCGAGGAATGGACTTTCCCAGAGGAGTTAATAAAAGGCCAAAGATTATCCCCCGCCGGGTTGTGCAGTGATAATGCGAATTATGGTTTATTGCAGTTTGATAAGATAGCAGGCCAAACGGCGGGGGGCATGTATCCAGACTGATCGCAGGTTTGCAATGACGTACTTCGCAGGGGTTTGCGGATTCATTGCAGATTGCCAGGATTACAGTCCAATGATGGCGTCCGAGTTGGCTCCGATCCAGCTTAGGTAGCTGGTGAGTCGCACATGAACAGCCGACCGGCCACGATCGCACCCAAAGAGTCCCGAGTAGTGGAACGAGTGCATGCCAATGACGACGGTTTCGCCCCCTTCCGTGATCGTAACAGGTCCGCCATCGTCTCCCTGGGTTAGAATGTACGTTAAGGAACAGGAAGTCAAGTAGCAAGTCATAAGAACTTACATCACAGGGTCCACCGTTGTCGCCGGAGGTGCAGATGTGATCGTCGCGTATGAAGTTGTGCGACAGCCCGCACACCGTGTTACTAACAACAGGCGTCCGAATCGAAAGTAGGGTCTGAATCGGTACGGGTTCGTTGTCTCGGTTTCCGGTGTTGCCCCAACCGCTGACGGTGGTACCGAAACCGTTGAAAGAGTTACCAACGTGCGCCCAGCGCGGCAGATTCGCAATCTGAATGTACTCGTTCAGCGGTGTCGGACGATCCATGGTTAGAATGGCAATATCATCCCTGTTCAGGAGGGAGCTGTAATTAGGATGGATGAGCGTGTTGGCCACACCAATGAACTGTTGTATGCGGGTCATATCGCTGGCACCAAGAAGAATAGTCATCGTCGGTTGGCTGTTGGATGATCCAATAAAAAAAAATCGGCGATTTAAAGAGACACGCGCGCACTAAAAAATTGGATTGAACGTTACTTCGAGACACAGCTGGCCGTCGTGAGAACGTGTGTTGGAGAAACTAGTATACCGGCACAGAATGAATGGCGGTTAGAGCCTGAAATTAGAATCCCTGCGATATAGGGGATTGCCTGTGGATCAGCATCAGTTCCACCGGAAATACGTGACTCGGGCCGGCCCATGGCCATCACACTGGCCACGCTTATGGCACACAGCACTAAGACGAGCTTCATCATTGATTGACGAACAATTTCGAACTGAGCACAGTGTTGGCGGTTCCAAGTTCAATGTACACCGGCAGCACTGATTGATAAGGATATCAACCGTTGATACCGTTGATACCACTCGATAATTCCAGTTTGCAATCACATTGCAACTATGTGCTAGCAACAATGCTACATACATTTCCAGCTGGATTTGAAGCTTGAGTTTGCAAAAATCAGAAATACCTTGAATGTATGCCGTTTCGTTTGAAACCGTTAACAAACATCTATGCGGTTTTCAAATGTATTCTGACATTTCACGATGACATTTCTGACGCAACGCCAACGAAGAGAGAAATACGGAGAGAAAAGAGAAGAACGAAGAAATGCAGAGAGCGGGTTCGAAAGTCAGGTTTGAAAATCAGGTTCGCAGTGTCAAAGTTAGGTTCAAAAATCGGATGGCCCAAGAAACAGCCCAGAAAAAAATCAGAAATTTCCAGCTTTTGCCGCGTGCGGACGCGTGCGCTCGTGTGTGCTGTGTGAGAGAGAACGGTTTGCACATGCACATTCACGGAGTTATTCAAAACAAATTCAAGGAGCTGTCCCGGCGTGTGAGTGTGCGTGATTGATTGATCGGTTTGCCGAAAATTGGAACGGTTGCTAAGCAGCACAGGAGACAGCGCCCGTGTTGATTGCTGCGGCAGATTCAATCCTTGCCGCAGATTTCTTCGACAATGAAGTAGGCTGTGTGAAAAGGTGCTTCTGGAGTAGTGTGTTCTGCACGACGACGGAGTGCGAGAATTCGTGTGTGGGTGAGTGTGTATGTGTGCGTGTGCTATGCTGGGATAGATTAGTGCAATAGAGCGGCGCAAGAAGTGTCCCGCACGCGCCGAAAAGATGAATGAAAAGTATATCCTGCCACTGTGAAATGTTGTTAGTTCGATAGCAAAGCAAATAGATATCCGAAGTGCGTTGTCGGTTGCCATCTTTGTTGAGAGGGCCGTTCTTTGGTGGGCTTCTTTGTTTTGTGCAGCGGTGCTTTGGGCTCTCCTCACACTGTGTGCGTACGTCTCCCTCTCACTCGCGGCTCACGTCCTTCCCAGGTGACAGAGCGAGAACGGGCTAGCTGAAACGCAGCAAAGTGAGAACGGCGGCGCGGTTCGCGAGTGCGAGAAAGAGGAAAAAGCGTGAGAGCACGCCATTCTTGTGCTGAAGATCCTGAGAATCGAGTCTGAGAGAGCGACGAGCGCCACGAGAGCAATCTCTCGCACGCACCACGGCTGCAACCCGAGAAAGAAAGTGTACACAAAGCATGTGAGCTTCCGGCCGGTTTACTAGATTGCAATAAAAAAACGACGGTATGTATCATCCAGGCCATCCTGTCTCGTTTGAGTACGCCTTTGGGAATTTTGTAATGGTATCCTTCGGTATCTACTTTTAGCTTCCGTACTTTGTACAAAAATGCGTTGTAATTTATTGTATCATACAATGGAGTTTCAACAAAATCTATATCAATGGGCAAAATGTAGTTGAAATTAGTCTCTTGCATTCTCTAGGAAAGCTCAGGCTGTATTATGCTCAGGACTATTAGGATCCGTTGCAAAAAAATAGAACTAGCTTTTCCAATCGAAGGCCGCCGCGAGCAGCATGGGTCGGGCGCGCTTGATTGCCTTGTGCTGGCCATGAACCAAATCGACCGCCGGAGTCATTGTGAATCTTCAGCACTTAATTGGTTTCAAATTTATTGGTTGTTTGGAAGTTCAGTAAACTTTGCGCCAAGAAACGGTGTACGATGACGACTCTTCCTGCTTTTGCTACCGACACGAACCGTTTTCCGTTTACTATGGGATTTTGTAAGACGCGGTTTGCCATTAGTTCGGCCATTGAGTGGTCATTTCTGCTGAGCCATACATTTGCCGCAAGGTTTTTTTCGGATGGAGTTTGCATGATCGAAGGCGGAAGTTCGCCGCTGACCGATGATGGGATATTTCCAAGGTTCCGAAAGGAGTTGATTCAATTTACTGGAATTAATTTGACGTAATTTTATTACTACGCGAAAAGTTACTCTTATGTGTAACGTGGTGTGAATCCTGGGGTAGTGCAAAGCATTCCGGAGCCAAAAATGGAAAACATTGGGATATTCCTTGTTTTGTTGTTTATCAAAAAATGTAACACGCAACCATTGACGGGCGTGGAACAAGCTGACGAGGAGTTATCTTTACGTGCGTGTTCGTCTGTTGGTCATATCGACCACTTTACGCATCGCATAAGAGCATGGACACACCACCACATCACCGAAACGTGATTATTTACCGAATGACGGGAACCGAAACGGCTCAGGGGTCGACCCATGTTGGTTGGTTTGTATAAAAAACACAATGTACTTTTTACAGGAGAGTGTGAACCGATTGTTGAAACAGTTCAAAACCACGTTTCACACTCTTCTTCTATCAAACGTATGATAAGGGCAGTAAAAGCTTGCGCTAGGAGATGCTAGTTTCCTTTTTGTTTTTTGCGACAACACAACGGAAACGATCAATTCGTGGTAGTCCGTTTCATGTTAATTTATTGTTTCACTTTTAAACTAATCGATGCGAGACACAAAGGATGAAACTATGCAAAAACCCCACACATGTTTAAAATAAAAAATATATGAATCTGTCGGATTCATCCATGACAAACAGGACCACTTTCACAATACGTAACATTTACTTATCAGAATTTTTCATAAGGTTTTTTTGTCTCACAGTTTGTTTACCGTTCTGCGGTTACGGCAGGGCCAAATGTCTGCAGACCCGCCAGGTGATAGCATAAAATATAGACCACCGTGTGCTGTTGGAAATGTGCCACCTTTTCTGCGTGCTACAAAACTTTCGATATCATCTTCCGTTGTCCAACCGAACTACTTGCTGCTGCGACCCGTAAACCGGCAGACAACAAAGAAGTGGTGCATTATGCTGCTGCTGATGTTGCACCGGGGAGACTAACGTCTGTGAAGGACGAACGGGACGAAACATCCAAAGGACGTGTGTTGAGCCATGATCTTTCTTGCTTTGTTTCACCCGGTGACGATTTAGCGCAGAGTTCTTCTAAAGCATTTGATATGCACGTCTTCAAACCCAAATTCTTCGTTTTATCGGCCAGTCTATTAGTCTCGTGGTGGTGTGCTTTCGTTGGCGCGAATGAAACCAGTTTCGGTGAAGGTTTTCCCACTACTAGAACCTTGTGTTGTTTCAACGAATTACAAACCGTGGCGGTGGTGTGTGATCGGCGGTGCAACACGTTGAGCAACAATGTGTGGGGTGTCGGCTATCTGAGGGCTATCATCATCAGAAGTCATATCAACGCCCCGATAAGTCTACTTGCCTTGCCTGCTGCCCTACCGGAAGAGGGCAAGCCATCGGCGCGGCGTACTGCGCTGACCGCTGAGACCTGCACTGGGGGGGCTGGTGCGGGTGCCAATGGATGGGCTTGGTGCTGCCACCCATGCGGAACGACCGCCCGAGCTCGAAGCTCGGACCTTCTGTTCCCTGCGCCACCATTGTTTTGCTGACGGTCGTTTGCGAATTGTTCCGCCCGAAAATGGACGGCGTTGTTCATTTAGAACTTTTCCTTGAAATCGCCGTCATTGTCAGCCGTGCGTGTGTTCGTAAACTGGTGCCCCTCTTCCGGCAGATGAGTTTCGTTTGTAGATTCATGCTTTTCCGGTGTCGCGCGAATATGAGTATGTTGCTGTTTAGCCTTCATCGGCAGCGAGAGAGCGAGAGGTCCCGTTTCCGGATAGTTTCTACTGCTATTGTTTGCCATTTACACAGCCTTCTGGACAGAATGGGTCATGTTTTGGGGTAGAATCGCAAACGGGAAATGGTAGCTAATGCTCTCACACTCTGTTGTTGTCGCACAATGTCACTGTTGCGCTGTGTGTTTTACGTGTGTGTGTGTAGTTTATTTACCGGAAAGCTAACTCCCTGGCGCGTGCATGATGTGGCCGTACGAATTTTGTTTGCTAATAAACCGCTTCAGGTGTTGCAGGATGCTTGCGTAGGTAATTTCAAATGAGCACTTTTTGTCGTTTTCACCACCGTTTACCGAAGTGTCGTTGGTTGTTTTGTAAACAAAGGATACGAGTACGTTTATTTGGGCACCACGGAACACACGTTCCGCGACAAAACCAGATGTTGACAGTTTTCGGAATTGTAACATATCGATCGACTCGGCTAAACTGCCCAACGACCGGTGTCTGTTCGGACTTTTCGCACTTCTGACAGCTGACCAGCTGAGGCCAACAGGTTTTTTGTTGGAGAGGCTATCCACACAGCCACGGGTCGGGCCGTCGTATGGTTTTAATAACATTTGCCTTCGAAGCGTTTTTGTGGCTCACTGATCTTAAAGGTCATCCTCGTTTCGCGCTTCGTTATGTGCGTTATGTACTGCGAATTGGTGGGGTCCATCGCGTGTCTGGCCAGCACAATTAGATCCTTTTTTGTTTTGGAGCGCTGCGTTCTCACTTATTGACCATGGCCATGGAAACCGGTAAATTAGGTAAGCATTCTGGCGGCATCACCACCTGACCCAAAATGCACTCCGTTACCAAGGATGAAGAAATATTGTACGCGCCGCGCCAGAAAGCCATGTCGCCATTACGATAGAGACGCGGAAATCTAAGCATAAAGCAAGCAACCCGAAGAGATAATGCTCAAAAGAGTAGCTCAGAGACAGGTTGCGTTATGGTCTTATCATTAGCGAAGGTTCCGTTAGAAAAAGTTCTCACATCCCCGCACGAAGCCGTGCCGTTTCCCACAAAGATGCCACATAGGCGACGGTGTCGGCGCTTCCGCTTTCTGGTATGTTCGCAGGAACAGGTTATCCCCGGTGTGTATGCTCCGCTATTTTGAAGCTGCGCGCCTTAGCGGACCGAACGATAGACCAAAAGATGTCATTCCTTTCACACTGCGCCCCGTGCCGAGGAGGAAAGTGTGCCATCAGACGCGCGGAGTCCGTGCTGACTCGCCAAGTTCCCTCCACTTCACGGCAGACGAGATGGCTTCTTGAGCCACACTCGACACTAATCGCTCGTCGGCGGATCCTCCGATCTCCAGAAGTGTGTCAGGAGTTTGGAATTGAAGCAGGTGCGGGGCGCGGGCTGGGGGACTCTTTTGTGCTAAGAACACGGACCACGAAATCGATTTCTTGAGGTCTGCTGCCGATTCAGCGCGTTTTGGCAATACTTGGCAACGCTTGGTTTCAAGTTTGAAGTAGTTGGCCACTACGCGTTGGCCGATTAAGTTGAGTAGCGGGTTTCAACACAAGGCAAAATGTCTGCTGCGAGCGAGAGAGAGAGATCCGTTGCCGCGTGGTCTTCGTTTAACCTTCATTACGGTTTCTAACCACGTGTCCGTTTTTCTTTTCCTTTCGGCGAGCGCGCCTCATGTGTCGCTCTTGCGACTGCAGTTCCTGCTGGCCCCCCCTTGGAAACCGTGGAACGATGACGCAGACGAAGGAGTTAATGATGATTAACGTAACTGTTCTTCAGACCCGCTGTCGCAGCAGCGGCAAGCATAAACTCTCGACCAGAGCGGAGCGCAGCATCATGTTGAATCTTGTCACAATGGCCCGCATGGTGTCCGGGGCTAGGAAAGAGGTTCACGGAGACGCCCTCTCTCTCTTTCTCGGAGTTGAAACGGGCGGGTGTGTGTGTCTGCGTTTAATCTTCAACCCTTCACCGAACAACTTCTAGTGTCGGCCTCCGTTCTGGCCGAGCACCAACATCTGTGTTTGTGTTAAACCATCGGAGCACCGTTTTGGGTTTTCTTGTCGCTTCAACTCACCGCTGCAACGTTCACGGCTTGTGTTTACTTCTGGGTTTGAGTAAGAAACCGTTTTCCACGCCGCCCGAGCGGTTCTGTAACACAGCATCGGACAGTTAGTCTTTCCATCTCATTCGGTATGCTCTTTGGTGCAACCCAATTTTCGGCTTCTATGCCACCTCTCTCCCTCTCTCTCTCTAAAATATTCTTTCCCCACTTTTCATCAATTCACCAGATTTGGTTCGGATTTTCCGACCCCGGACCAGAGTATATCGCGTGTCGGAAGCAATTTTCGTAGCTCTCAGCTCGGGCTTTAGAATGGAAAATGCAATTCGCCATTAAACTAGGTTGGGTGGTGGCAGAACTCCCAGTCCCTGACGCTGGCGTTTGCCACCGTCTCAATCCGGCTTCATGTGTGTGTTTTTAGTTCATGCATCTACGACCCCAATAAACGCCGTCCGCGGGCCGGTAATGGGCGCATAAAATGGAGGGTCAATTTTCGCTCGTTGCTGTTAGTAAGCGTATGCGCACCCTGTCCCCCGGTGGAACTCGCCCCTATGTGGAGCAGTCGCTGATGCCAATGATGATGACGGTTGCCGGTCATTTACCTGTTAGATACAGCAGCAGCAGCAGCATACTGCTACCGATAGATAGGTGGTTTTACGAAGCATCGGTTGGTCCAGAAGTCCGCTTTTCATTTTAAGGCTGCTTTTTAGGAGATAATTTTACCATCAACCACATAAATCCTTCTTTTTTGTGCTCTACAAAAGCGTACACATTTCTTACATAACATCGAATAGGTTGGCAAGCGGGGCACGCGTTGCATTGTAGAAAGATGGCCGGAAAGCGGAGGTCCTAAGCCGATTGGAACAAAAAGGGGTTTGCCGGTGTGATAGAGAAAAAAATGGCAACTTGTCTGTGCCCATACCTCGAGGGTCTTAAGCAGAAACAACGGTACACAGCACACGGATGGTTCAACGGGATCTTACGTGTTGTGACTCATTCACGTTTGCGCCTACAGCCATTTCGCCAACAATGGCCAGAAGTGAGCGTTCTAGGTAGAATGTGTGGATGATTGTTCAGTTAGTTGTGCACCCTTCAACAAACTCGCATCTGCCACGCATTATGCTATCGTATGCTGGGGTTTGAATTGCTTACTTTTTCCAAGCCAAGCTACCCTTCTGAACTGAACAATAAAACGTGCAGCAGTGTGGGTCCTGAAGAGGTAGGAGCGCAATCTTATGGCAGAGATTAATTTTTTAAAGCCTTTTCTATGGGTAACACAGTTTCATTTCTACCATATTCTGCCTCGCAAACAATGTCACTATTCTGTTGAAATTCTCGTAAATCTGGAATGCACAAGGCTGAAACTTTACTATCAGAACAGATTGCATTCATTGTGAGAATAGTACTCTCGTCTCCGACTTAATGAAGTCAAACGAACACGGACTCTTTGTGATAAATTGGCCAAAGTGCCACGTTGCAAATGCCCAAGATATTGAAAAGTGATGCAATCAGAATTTAATTTCATGAAACAGAAGTTGATACGTAAATACATATACGGCTGGAGAAAAAGTAATCCATTATTTTTGCTTGTACTTCAAAACTTTATGATGCTTTCAATGGTCCGATTTGCGTTAAATATGCACCGTTAAGTTGGAAAATTTATTGCTTTTTTGAAGATAGCTTCGGAACGCTTTTCTCATAGAAGTGTTGGTCATTATTGGCGATAAACTCTAGCAATGTTTTTCACAATCCTTTCTTGATCTCAATTTTTCATCTTATATACTAAAACTAACGTATTCTGTCATTTTACATATTCTTTGCCTAACTTATTGTAGTATTTGGGCTACAATAGTAATGCTTTTCCAACTGGTGTCACTGTAATGTTTGAGTGCATCATACATTTTCCCTCCGTTTTCCCAGCTATAGAATCCGAGTTTCCGATCTTACTTTGTAAGTAATACACCTTGCTAGGCGCTTATTTTTCTGTCACCTGGAAAAACCTGTTACGTTTGCTGTCGGACGAACTGTCGGGGATCGGGGAAAAATAATGGAACTGGGACGTTGCGGCAAACGAAAATCGATAACTATCAGCAAATTGCTGCAGTGACTAGCACTGTGGTGGTGGTGGTGGTGGTGGTGGTCAACAAGCGAACATAAGAACGCGACACGCCACGACCAAAAGACACATGTCTCGCAAGTTGTACATCGCTGACCGCATCGCAACCGTCGGAAGCGCGCCGAAGAAGTGCGCTGCGCATATCGAAGATAATAGGCGCGCAATGTTGTGGAGCAGCGCTGATACGTGTACCGATATTTCTCCAATGGTAGCTGGTCCTGTGGCTCCCTGTCATTGAAAGATGGGATCCAAATTTGATCGATCTTCTTTTCAAACGGGCGCCATAAGAAGGACTACTGCGGCCGGTGATGTGGTGGCATAACTTTGGTGCAACTGAACTAGATGTGGAACTGTGACTATTGCTCCATGGACAGGTCTGTTGTTAGGCTTCTTTAATATCTCGCTGTTTGCGCCACAGAGCGGCATAGCGCCACGCAGATCATAGACAGCGGTCTTCCGAGGGGATTCCTCACTACCGCCGGAGTGGTTTTATTACTCTTCGCGTGCCACACAACCAAAGAGAGTCAACATCAATTGACACGAACTGCACACTGGATCCCCAGCAGCAGCAGCAGCATGGCGCGCGATGGGGGATATGTGTTTTAATTAAATTCTCCTCGCTTAGAAACTTTCCTGTGGGGCCTCCCGAAATCCGGTGGATCGCGGGTGCCCCCCACCGAACGTCGGCCACCGGCATGGGAGTGGCGCAACTCGCTCCCCATGACGACGGGCTGTCACCGTGAAAGTTACGACAAAATAAGACAACTAGCGTTAAAAGCGTAATTGGTTCCATCGGAGTGGTGGTAGTCGGCGTCATCGAAAGAGTGCGTTTTTATTGCAGCTCTCCGGGAGCCGTTGCGCCGTTTCGTGACCCCTTCAGGGCTCCTAGTGAGCTGCGTTCGCAGGTTCTTTCAATCGAAGAGACGCGCTGACCTTATTTTTCGAAACATTACATTTATCGCCGGGTGTGTTCGGTTCGTTCAGCTCAGAATGTTCCGTGCTGAAGTCCTAATATCGACTAAGAATCTTAATGAATTATACATAGCTGTACAACAATTCCGAAGAAAATCAGGAAAGAGCACCCTGAAGTCACCCTGAAATTATGGACTCCTTTCATCAAGGCCAGAGCTCCGGATTATGTAAATCTTGGTGCCGGTGGTTCGCTTCCGTTGATTGGCGTTGTGTGTCGCTTTCCTGTAAATGGCGGGGCACCGACCAGTGCCAACCCCACTTTCCGGTTGAGAAATCAGAATGAATATTCCCACCAGAGTTGGTTGGGGTTGCTGTTCGACTTCGGTTCGAACTTTACTGTACAAGAAAGTGCAAGTGTGACTTTCTGTACCAACCCTATCCACCCCGCAAGGCGGCCGGCGAGGACGCATAGCAAAACGTCTTCATGCCCCCCGGGCCGGGCCACGGGAGTGTCTGCCAAGCGTTGCACATTTTGAAGATCCAATTATAAATTCTCTCGGTTTCCGGTCCTCGGCTGCGATTACTTACTGCTCTACGCCTTTTTTCTGTGCCAAAGTGAGCATAACGAACGTGAAGAGACGCGGGGGTTGGACGACTCGTGGTGGGTCGGCAGACAAATGAAATCATTATAGTACTGGTGTGGTGAGAAAACGATGCAGTGAAGTGGGTGGAAAATTTGTCCGTCATGCGAAATGCACCCACCAAAAAGGCAGCCTGCAGAGGAGATCACATGGCACTCTACTGGCTGGGGGCGGTATGCAAATGAAAAAAAGGAGTAAGAAAAGACGATCATCAACGGTGATAGAAAATTATACTTTATGTGCCTCGTCGCGGTCCAGCACTGCACGGGCAAAACGTTTGGTGTGTTGTAATTGCAAAAGCAAACTTCAATTAACTCGAACAGCGGGGCACAAGGAAGCAACCAACAAACCCCAGAAAAATAAATAGACATGCATCTCAGCGATGATACAACCGTAAAATTGGCGAGTACGAAATTGGGCAAAAAAAGCAAAACATTGGTCGGCGACGCCAAAAGATGGGTATTGGATTATGCAGATTGTTGTGCCATCATTTTGCGTGAGGTGGATCAGGTAAAGTTTCTTTTCATCGATTGCTTTAAAATATGTTTTTCAACCTTGAGTTATCGATAAGTTAAGGTTTTGAAAAATCACAGGCGTCATACTAATCCACCCTGAAACTCAGCAGCTCGACAATGAAACAAAACCTGACCAAACCTTCAACTACATCTCGTGCGCGGCGCCTGGGGAAGTGGATCCCCGCCTGGGGACTGGTGAATGGTAGCCCAGACTGACTTTGATAGAGCCTCGAATTAAGATACAGAATTGTGCAACCCAGCCTGACCCATTCTTCGACGACCACGCGCCAAAACAATGCGCTCTAGTGGTCTCTCGGCTTGAGAGGCTGGGAGAGTCATAAACATTAGCACAAACCGCCCCGCGGTTTGGTTTGGTATCCGCTTGCATTTTGCGTTGAGCTACAATGGCCACCGCCCGAACTCCGTTTGGCCGAATGAATGAGGCAAGTCAGTGAGGGGCGATTCTCGCAAAATAAAAACCCTTCACAGTTTCTCCACCACTTCGTACGTTCGCGGACTCCGTTTCCGAGCTCCGTCCGAATCTCGTGATCTCTCGGGCCGCGCCAGATGACCTTATTTTGGGGGTTTACACAGTGATGGTCCAAAAAAACTATTCGTATACCCTTCGTGAAATGTTCGCCCATCATGGCCGTGGTCAACTACTAGCGTGTCTTGACTCTCTGGCTGCCAGTACCGACCAATTGGGCGAACGTCTAACGAAGGATCGAGCCAGACGTAAGCGTCTTTAGTGTGTATCGTCATTGAACCGGCAATTGTTAGTGGCATCTCATTAAGGGCAGCCTCGAAACTGGTGGCCACCACCACTTTCCCTAGCTTCGTTTTGCCGACCTTACCTTATTTCTTCGGTTTTTATTGTTTTTTGTTGGAGGTAAAAAAACAACCTTTTTACATCCATTCGTAGCGTGTACCGCGTTTGTGGAAAGGATTTTAAATGTTATGGGAGCGATAAGGATACTGATATGATTGGAAAACGCATGGCACCGATCGGAAACGGATCGCGTGTCACGCCCACACCGCAGGTAGTGTAAATATTTTTATTTGATTTTTCTAGAGCCTTTTTCTAGACCTTCTGAGGTGCGCACTGTGAAGTGGGTTTTCCTGGCACTGCTTAGAATGAATTTCCGTCTCCGAGACGACCGTTCGGTGGGTTCGGTGTTTTTGTTTCTAAACGACCACAAGTGGACGCATGCTCTTTCTGCTCGAAGAGGTACAGAAAAGAAGGCAGTAATCTCTCCTGTCAGGAAACCTCTCTGCTGCCTTTCAGGAAACGTGGCCAGGTACACACACTGCAATCTGGTCGGTAGGATCTTCCGTGTGACGGGTAAAACATTCCGGTAACCAAAAGGAATAGAGTGCAGAGAACAGGCCGCGTGCCATTATCTTACCATGACGCATAATTTGTAGAGGACCTGGGATGCAAATTCCGACTTTTAAAAGGTTTCCAAAGGGTAAAACCCTTGCACCCAGGGGTCAACATTAGTTATCAATGATTAACAACCAGAGGTCATAAACATACCAACATAAACAACTCATTGTGGAAGGCTTTCGTTACACAGTTCCAGCACTGTCGACGGAAGGATAGAAAGAGGAAGTCGAAAGGAACACATTTAGAATTTACTTCAAAAGGTTCCATTTTCAGGTAATCTTTTAAAACATTCTCTCACATTCTACTACAAGTATGCAACTTACAATAAAGCTACAGTTTAACTGACATTTAAGGAATAGAAGCCGACTCGGTTAAACTCGTTGTCAAAGCACTCATCCTTTTGACCGTAAGGATGGTGGCTGTGGCGTACGTCTACTACAATTAGTCGGTTTATTAAACTTTGCAGTGATTGTTACTCTGGCGAACGTTTGTTTATAGAACTCCCTTCGGCCCAGAAAGAAGTAATAACACCGAACGCAAGTGATGTTTAAACAAACCCTCCCGAATCGATAAATTGTTGTGACCGCCGCCGCCGTACGCAAGATATATTTCTCTTGTTGGTTCGTCGGTGTTTACTGTCTTGTTTTCCCCTCTCGATGTATTCTTTATGCTTCAAATTTAACCTATCGCGCCGCGCATCTTCAAGATTGAGTTTGTTTATGCTCAGTTTTGGAGCTTAACGACAGTGGGACGAGAGAAAAAAAAACGTTGTTCCGAACCGCGCCGTCTCGCCCAGAACTCCGGTTCGGCTTGTTCGGTGCAGCCGGTGCTCATATCCGATCTCCGTTGCCAGGGAGGGTTTTTTCTGCTTCGCTGCAAAGTAGCATTTGCGGTGTAACTTTTAATTAGTTCTGCTCGATGGCCACATCGCCGCACTCTTAGGCGGGGGGGTTCCTTCTAGGAGGGACCTGCTTCTCCGTGGGGCTTGTTGTTGGCCATTGTTATGTTTACTTAGAAATGCTATATCAGTGCGGGCGCGGGTCTCTGCATCGTCCAGATAGAACGGGAGAGCATATGCTTACACCCGTCGGCGGGAACCAGACTCTCGGCGCGGTTCTCTGGTTGTGCTGGTTGGTGAGTTTAATGACCGCAGGTTTGCGTTGTGATGATGATTAATCGCGGAGTGGACGAAGGAAGGTGGGTCTGTTTTTTTGCATAACGCTTGTTGCGCCATTTTAATGTAGCATCATTCGATACGAGGTTATCCACCTACTGCTCGGACTTGCTATCATTTTGCCTGAAAGAAGCGCGGAAAGTTCACACTCCCGCAAATGGTTTACACGTGCCACCGACCGGTGTGTGGCGATTTAATATCCCTCCGCAGGATTAAATGTTTCGCAAACACACTTTGGACGTGATGACACTTTCAGTCTTGGCTGCAAAGCACTGCAGGATCAAATGTCGGTTGACGTTAAGAAGGCAACGGACTGTTTGTGGAGCGACAGACAGGGTTGTGGGACGCGGTTACTGCCGACACGTGGCACTCTGTTGGAGTACATTACGAAAGTGGATTCCATCTAAGGGATTATCGATAAGCAGTACGCAATGGGAGTAGGATGTTTTTCATAAAAGTCTTACCCAGTCGATTCCACATTTTGTCTATTCCAGGTATTAATTTTCAGTAATTTTATAATGTTTCTTGTAAAAGTCAGGATCTACGATCATTGCTAAGTGCGCCCGTCAAAGACGGTAGCTTTCGGTCCTTTTGAGTTTAATCTAATCTTGTTTGCAGATTTATTGTCAACATTTTTGAACATGTCAACAAATCAAAACGATGAGCTGATGCCAATCAGGGACAGATTGGCATTATTTTAAAGGGGGCGGGCTAATCACAAGATAATGATTGATGGATGGATGACCTTCATTGAGAATTGCTATCAGAATTGAGGGGGCATATCATCTGTACCAAGATCAGCGCCTGATCGACAGCGACTTACGACGAGGCACGTTGTTCTGGGATATTAAAAATACTCGTAAGTACGTACTTCACTTTACAACAGTCCCGCGCGAGGTACAACATGCCTAGGGTCCTATAGCCCAATGGAAACATATGGCCGGTTGTCTGGCTTATCTTCCCCGCCGACGGGTAGCAATCATCCGTGGATTAATTTTCGCACGTAGCAAGGCAAATCTGATCTGATTTGCTCGCCCAGAGCCAGAGCCAGGGCCGCTGCCGGTGCTGCTGGTGGGTATCGTCATCAGACTGCTCCATCATGCGTAGATTGCGATGATGATGCGTTTATCAGCAATTTCCTGCCAACTGTGCGGCGATGGTGATGGTGGTTGTTGTTGGAACAGCAGGCGCTTCGGTGTCGTACGCCGTAAACAGCGGAACGAAACAAATTTGGCCTCCGCACGTGGTGGAAATTGAGGGGTTCCTCCGTGCATATCGGCTCGTGGCGAGAGTGTGACACAGGAGGTAAGTGAAGCAGGTGGAGCAGAGACCACAAATAGGACAGTGTTTTGAATTTCGAATCCTAGGTGTGTGTGGTAGTGGTTTCTCATTGGAGCAGCTGTTTCAGGTTCCACACCATCAGAGGTGACACAGGTTGTTCACTCGGGCCCGGGGAAAGAGAGATCTAATTTGGCTTTCGTCTATTTCCATGAAGAAGGGCGTTTCTCTTGCCCAGAGGCAATCAATGAAGCAATCTTTCCATTACAAATCCCCAGCGGCGCGAGGTTTCTGTCTGGTGGGAGCTGAGTGGCCCCTAGTAGCTCTGTAAACATTGCTACCGAAGAAGTAAAAGAAATTGGTTGGACCTTTTAGCATTCCGCGTTGAGTTATCTCCGAAAGGCTTTTTGTGCTTGATGTTTGCAAACTTCTCGGTAGGACCTTCTATGAAACTCTCCCCCCCGGGGGGTGCCTTTGCGCGCTTCCATCCCTTCAGGGGAATCCATCAAGTATTTACAGTCCATGGGTACACGGAACAGATTGGCGCACTTTCTACGTCGATAAGCGACGCGATTGCTGTGGTCGTAATCTGGGTATGGCGCGATAAGCAAAGGCCACAGGCCAAGTACTTCCGATGGATTTTATTGAGTTAAGGACGGCCGTACCACCGCCGCGAAGGCTCTGATGATTCCATCGGAACACGCTGAAAGTGAAATGGTTGCGCGTGGCGGCCAACATTGAAAGGAAAGGTTTCCGACTTACCGCGCGACTGTTGGCCAATTGGAAAAGGAAATTGGATCTACGGTGTGGGAAATGCCCACTGACCTACAAGAGGGCTGCTTTGCGCGTTAGTTGCCTTTGGGAGACAAGACACTATAGCCGCCTTCCGGTGGTGGTGAAGTCGTCTCCGATGATGGTCTGTGAAAGTCTGGTGATAAGAATAGGAGGGAATAGCTGTTGTGGGCCAGCACTTTGTTGAGGTCTGCAAAGAGCGCGGCCCCTGTAGATTGGACAACGGCGGACAGGGGCGACATTTTTCATTTCATGCTGAATTACCTCGACGTCGGGGAGATAAACCGTGACCAGACAGCAGACCAGTGTGATGGTCACTCGGCGACGACGACCGGGGGAATCACTACAGTTGGGAATTCCACCAGAAGAAAGTCCACATTCCGTGCTACGACTGAGTCATGGCTTTATTTTGAAGTACTCGCTGTTGCCGTGTTGAATGCTAGGAGATGTCTAATAAATGTTATCTTCCGTTTCATTTCAGATCCATCATATCTCACACATTGGGTATGTAGCATCATGCACCATGGGTCATGGGTATGGGTATGCATCATGCACCGTTTTACCTCGCTCAAAAGTCTCTCGTCGTGCATCACGTCCACACGATGGTGTGACGAATTTTCGCAGAACTTTGCAATTCCCCAGACAAGTCGTGCGCGATATCCTCGGCGGCGCCGCTGGTCGTAGGTCGTAGCACTGTGTGGCATTCACAGAACCGGTTGAGATTGCTGCATTTGCATTTTTGCTAACGCCAGACGTCGCTAGAGCGCAGCCCATACGCATGTGCAGCGATATGCGCCCGCTTTTGAGAGGTTATTTAACACACGTCCACGATGAAACGCACGGAGCTTGTTGTGGAGGACAGCTGGTAGCGCACCACCACACGCCCACCTGGCCTGGGTTTTCGGGGAAACCCCTAAAGGCGGCACATACAGAGTGCCCTGGGTGTGCACACTGTCTCTGGATTAACTTTTCCCGGCCCCGCAAGCGTGGGGAGCGTTTCGTCGGCGTCGGCTGTCAACACAAGAGGTCACTGGGTCACTGGGAGCTGCTGCACGGGGCAGTAGAGTCTTCGGTTTTCTTTTAAGCAAATGGGAAAAATGTATCGAATGTCAGCTTTTCGTGTCATTTTAAACCCTCCTCGACAGAATTCTGTTATTTTCTTCGACTTCACGCTAAGCCGCCGCCGCGAAAGTTGGTTGGGCAAAGTTTTCAAACGCGGGACGTGTAATGCCTCATCGGGCCAGATATTTGACAGTTCACTGCTGAGGGCGGACAATATGATCCGATTCAGAGCTGCGCAGAGTATGTTTGTTGAGAAGACGTTTCGCCTGCCGGATATGCACTTTCTATAGGTCCACCATACTTTATATACTGGGTTGTTCATTAAATTCGGATCCTCGGTAACAAAGAGCGCTGCTACGAGCCTAATTTTTTTTGGTTATATTGGTACATTCTTCGTACATATGAAAGTATGTGAAGTTTCATTTCAATCGGTCACTTAATATTTTTCTACAAACCATTTAGTATCGACGTGTCACAGTAATTTTTACAACTGAAAAATTGAATTGATGTGATTGAACTTTTATTTTTAGAAGGTTAAAAGCAAAGGAAGTTTATGGACGAATGTTGAAAGTGTATAAGGATTCTTCGCCTTCAATTAGTACATTTAAAGGGAGGTCTCTGAGCTTAAACGTGGTCGTGCAAGCCTTCAAGACGATCCACTTAAAAAAACAGACACAATGCCTGAAATCGTAAAAAATAGCGGATATCGTATTGGAAAATCATCGAATCACTTAAAGAGATTTAGTATCGTCTGACGTCTGAGATTTAGTAGCCTCAATGGTATCTCATTGAGCAGTATAATCAATATTTTGACTGAAGTATTGGGTTCCAGAAAACTGTTTGCAAAATGGGCGCCGCATTCGCTAAAAATGAAACAATGTACCGTGTCGCAAGAGCATTTTGAAAATGGCAAAAATCCATGAAGATAGAATTTATAAATTGGAGTCTTCTTGGAACAAGTGTATTGGTGTTCAGGAAGGCCATACTGAATCTCAAAGTGTATTTCAAATCATGAAGATGTGTTTTTCTAATCGAGGCTCCGAATTTAATGAATAACCCAGTACAATCTAGGAAAACCTTCGATCAAACATACTGGAGGGCGTCAACAACGGCGTAGAAGCTAATGTCGATTAGAGGTGTTATAAAAACACGCACCTGTGTAATTCTTTATTACATCAATCAAGTCAGTCGAAGCCAAGCCCAGGCGCTTCTGATTCAGAGTTATGTCCAAAACCAGGAAACCATACTTTGTGGCGGGCGTCGGGAAATAATCCATTTCTGGACTACAAAAACGGATTGGAGAAACCATCAACCATTACGCGGTTTTGTCACGAAGCGTCCGAGCGTATCATTTGCAAATGACACATGTTTAGGTCCAGAAATCAGAACCACCTCCAAACCAGTTGCCAGCTGATAAATGTGGATAGTAGCGCTATTCGGCGATAAGCTCGCCCCGTTAGCTTTTATTGAAACACGTTAGTTTGGACGAAGGACGACACGGCTTAGCGTGTCTTACGATGCCCACATATCACCACATTTTGTCTCCAACGGAGCTAGCCAACACCAACAGTTGGGTCCAACGTCGGCTGTGGCTTCCTTGTCTTGTCCGTTACCTAAAGAATGTCTATGTCGCGTCGTCAGCAGTAGCTTATCGTGGCGAACGCGTTACCGGAGGCCTCTCTTAGAGAGTCCGTCTGAGAGTTGCTCGTCAACCTCAGGTCTCCAGCGCAAACACAGGCCACTGTTGATTGTTGGCATATTTCAAACCGATAACGTACAGTTCCCGGAGACAGTGGGCGGCCGGCCACGTTTGTTCCTAGTGATGTTGTCCGCAGTGGGGTTCCCTCGGCGCGCACAGGTGTCACTAATGGTATGATGTTGCCACGTTGATTGCCACGGAGCCCGGGTTGGGTGAAGAATTAATAGGTGATCAGCATGCAGCACCCCGGGATTGTGTGTGTGCCACTTGCCATTGTTCCCAGAGAGATGGGACCGATGAAGCTTGGGATGGGATAGAGTGCATTGTGTGGTTGAATGGTAGGATTTTTCAATCAATTTTTTCGATTATGTCCTTTATACTGGCACTCCTGACGCGCGTTTCTTGCACAATTTGCGGTCGAGGACTCTCCAGTGGTCGTCAACCACAGGAACAGCGGCGTGTGTCACGACCAAAAGTCACGACTTTTGTGTGGCTCCCGGGGGGCAGTTTCACAGAGTCTGTTGTGGCGTTGATGGTCAACAACCCAACACCCGTTGTTGGGTGAAAGTGACCAGTCGGGGCGAAGGGGACGCGTTCGTGAGAAAGATGGTAATGGTACGCCGCGGTTCCGAGGAGCGTCATGCTCTGAATGATTGATGACCGGGGGATGGACCCGGCGGCTCGACCGGAAGGCGTACGGGGACGGACGGTATTCACTTGCCACGCCGTGCACTGGTGACAGGTTCACCACCATCTGTGTCCCTTTCGACATCTTCCTTTTTTGCGGTTCTATCACCGCGCGTCCATTTTCACCGGGGCACACGCACACAACATTGCGCGTTGGGGCATGCTGAGCCCTGGAACACAATCTTGTGGCAGGAAATTGAATCCCCCCTCAGAGAGACAGCGTGTTTAATAAAAGATATGTTCTATCCAATCGATAGATCGGTACTTTGGAGGCACGTGTGTGTGTTGGTTTGATGGAAGATTGGTATTTGTGAGTATTACTGATGAATATTTATCATCTGAAAGAGTTCGTTCTTGGTGGGTCTTTCTCGGTTCTCTCTCTTTTCCGCTGTGTACCATTTTTCTATCTCAACCATTTTATGAACTGCAATTTGTGCTCCATTGGATGCGGAAGCAGGCTATTCATTGTGATTATTATTAGTCGTTTTCTAAAATCATGCATCTCTTAGTCCTTTTTTGGCGCTTTTTCAAATATATGCGTCGGTCGGTGGGATTCTTTCGATTCACAAATGCTGGTAGCTGGTAGCTCAAATCCATATGTACTGAATCAATGATATTTTATTGTACAAACAATTTTAAAGGCTGTTCTAACTTCTGCAACATTTGGAAAGGACTTTGAAAAGAATTTGCAATATTATGGCGTATTATTACGGTCAGCTTGGGTCGTTTGTCGCGATGGATAATCACTACCACCGGACCGGACTAGTTGTTTGTGCTGGAGTCAAATAAAATTTATGTTATTGACAATGGCAAGAAGCCCCGGTCAGTAGAGAACTCCAAGTGACGACCTCCAGCAAATGGCCAACAGAAAGAAATACATAAAACTGTGGCCCCACTTCGAGACCCGTTTCCAATTCGAAGAAAATAGTACACTTCCCGCAGAAGCATTTTTCTGGAAGGGCTCATTGGAGATTCACAAAAAGTTGTGATGGTCCCTCCGCTCACGAGGGGCAGCAGCAGGGCATCGTGGAAGCGCAGCAGTTTGTACTTTGTTTCTTTCGACTGTTTTCAACGCGCCGCTCGCCTTGGAGTGGCTGGTGACCCACTTCGGAAAAGAGAGTGTCGTCCGCTGACGGTCGGTCGGTCCGTCGGTTGATTTGTTAGACTCGGTTGGCACTTTCTCGCGGGTTTGTTAGCCGAGCCGCGGGTGCTGGCAACCACACGATAATCAGGGTGCCAATGGTAGGCAACCGCCGCCGACGGCTGAGGGTTGGCAAAGCGTTTGTTCGATGGGAAGTCTCGGGCTTCTCCCGGAGGAAGTGTGGCTTTCTCCGAAGAAATACTGCGGCGGCGGCCACTACACTGCGGGAGGATGTCGAAAACCGTGCCACAAATCGAGCGAAAGAAAATTGGTTTCCCCGTCTCCCGGGGTCGGCTCAGGTCGGGAAGGGTTTGTGTTGTGCTATTTGGCTGCGATATTCGATGGCCGAAAGTGAGTTGTGGCCTTTTTTTTTAGAGGACCAGTTCATTTCATTTCCACATTGTCGATTTTGCCCACACTCAATTCCGTTTCGAATACTGTGGTCATCGTCATCGAAACCCCACGAAAGATGTGGGAAAACCCGGCGGGGGTCACACTTGTCCAGGTGCCAACCTATGCGAAAGAGTAGAGAATTGTCATAACGTTGTGCACGACGTTGAAATTGTTTTTAAATTATGCTGCAACTTTTTGAACCATATCGAGGAGTAGTTTTATGCAAATAATTATGTTTCATTCCAATGCGATTGTTATGAATATGCACCAACCCGACCGATCGAATTGGACCGAGAGAGGATTATCGCGCTCAAACGTGTTATCAGCAGAACATACAATCCGGTTCCGTTGCGCTTCTGTTGCGGGTTGCCAATAAAGAAAAGTCAACAATCAGGCGGAAATCGCAGAAATGCCGATGATAGACACCGCGCGACTGCTCAGACGCACTCGAGACCTCATTTCGTTGCGCAAGAAAAAAGAATGCATCACCGTGTCCGCGCGCTGCGGAGATGTTGTTTGTGCCAACGCTGCTGGCGGTGCAAGGTAATAAAATTATTGATTTAATTTCCCTTTCCGCAGTAGTGCCTCTCAAAGGGCCCGCGGGGGGCTCAAAACGAAAAGAAAATATAAACATCATCGTGTTACTACTGCTGGCGGAGAGTGACCGAGGAGGTCGTTCTCCCGCGGGAACAACCTACATTCTCAGGTTATGCGATCGGAAAAGAAACTGCGTCGCGGTTTTTACGGTTGACGTGCGGTGGTTTTCTTTGTACCTTTATTTTTGGTTTCGGATGTGCCTGTTGTTGGTGTGCCCACATTATGAACGGCCGGACTTCCGGACCGCTGAACGAGTGGCTTCCCGTGCCTGGTGGCGCGCGTGGTTAAAGTTTGAGGGAAAAACTTGGGCGACTTCCTTCTCGTATGATAAGTTGGTTTGGTGTTACGCAAGAATACGTGCCTTTTCGTCGTCCGATAGGCACATTCAGGTATGGACGAAATTCAGGTACGGTTTTTGTACCCTTTATTAGGTTACTTATTATAAGAAATGTGATAATTGTCAGCAACAGCACGAGTTCTTTCTGATCTGAAGTGATCAACGAAGGTTCTGGGAAACGTGTTTCCATCAACTGTAATAGTTACCTTATGCAATTCCGCAATGCGATCCACAAAGGTTCTTGCCACGTGCAGCTTATTATTTATGTGCAACAGAACAGAAATAGAAAGAACAACAGAACAGAAAATATAAATACTTATGTTTGTCTGTCTGTCTGTCTGTCTCTCTGTCTATCTGTCTGTCTATCTGTCTGTCCGTCTACTAACACGACAAACTGTTCAATACAATATTTGTCCACAGATCACTATCTTTCTTGGAGCAGGTTTTTCAAGGAAGCGAATAGTGAATGGTCGTCGCACACAGCGTAACCGTTTTATGATCGGTACAAGAAGCCGACTTTTAACTTCATTCTCTAATCTGGGGCCACCTGGCTGTGGCCGTGGTTCTCTAGCCGAAAGAATTTAGAAGCAATTAAACGTTCGCGCCCCGCTGGTCAGCCCACTGCTACTTGACTGACCGCCCGCCCTGTTGCTCAAATCGTTGGTGGGTGCCATGTGGCATGACACGACGTCAACGGGGAAGCCAGCTTGCGATTGGATGGGTTAATTTAGTTCCCGGTTCTATCGGCCATTAGCGGTGAACGGAGTAATGGATCGCTCAAACATAGCTTTCCTAATGTCACAACGTGTGCTGGTAGAGTGGATAGTTTCGACCGTTTCCACATGCCGTGTTGTGGCCCTTCAATATTTCGTCTTTTGCTGTGCCATGTGTCAGGTTTTATGTGTCGCGAGTGATTAATGTTTGTCACTCGCTACTCAGCGCAGGACAGCAATTAGTTTTGAACGCAGAAAGAACCACCGTTTGTGTGGTGTTTTGTCCGTGTTTGATCTACACTCCACGCTCCACGACACATGATAGCAGAAGAACAAACACTGGCGCTGATTCTTGTTATCACTACTGGCGAGAAATGCTCTTTATTCAGCGATAACGCATTACGGTGTTGTGTTTATTGAACAAGAAATGAAACGATTGTATTTTTTTTTATTGAACTCCTCTGTGAATCATCGTGTTACGAGCGAATGACGTTACAGTTGCGTTTTGGTAATATTTTAGCACGATTTCAGGCATTTCGGTACCCTTTTTGATGTTTTTATTCGCATTTTAGAAGGGAGTAAGCGTTGATAAAGGACATTTTGATCTATTGATTTCATATGGTTCATCAAAACTTTCTGTATGCGCTTCAAATTAGCATGCGAAACGTTGCAGTCTCACGACTGATTGACCCACTTGATCGGCTTTTCCCGATTTGGTGAGGGAAGTTCCAAATTTGGAGAGCTGTTTCTTCGTTAAGTCTGCAATTTACACAAACTTTCATCGGACGTTTTCCACAACTTTACGCTTGTGACTCACATACTCCAAAACTGGCTTCGGTGATCGTTTCACATCGCTTTTGGCAGAATGTGTGAATCGGTTTTGATTGCAACGGACGCGGCGGACGGACATTAATCGCATGAAATGACCACCGATTCCATGTGCAAATGGCTGTCGCCCCATCGTCTCATGGGAGCCATGTACTGCAAAGATCTTACACAGCGGCGCACGATCAAGACATGGTGCAGCTGTCTTCCTGAGAACAGACGGGCGTTTTGTTTTTCCTGCTTCTGGCAGCCACTTTGGGGGGGTTTTCTTCTTCTTGGGCGCGGCACCGTGGACCTTCTGTGCGAGATGATGATGAAACAGTAACCCTTTCGGCCCTTACCACACACAACTTCTGAGTCGCTCGCCCGCGTAGAAAAACGAGTGGTTTAGCAAGCGGAAAAGTATGTTGTTGTTTGGTTTTTCAACACCGGCATATGCAAAAGCACAATAGCTCGTAACGCACCGTGGACCTTGGGCGATGCGGAAACATGTCGACCCGAACCGTTGCTGGGTGGCTCGTGGGGGGTGCATGGGATGGGTGGTGACCACGATAATGAAAACATGGTCCGATGGAATGTATTATGCTGCTTCGCTTTGCGGCAGAACTACGCCACCGTAGACGTGCGTTCCATCACCTTTACTTGACTCACTGAGGGCTTTTTGGGGGGTTCTCGTCTTGACGTGCGAAACCGTTACAGTTGTTTGGAAAATAAAGCGTGTTCATAAGCGCGAATTGTGCGCAAGAAAGTTTGTTAAAAGAAGTCAAACTTCCCATCCCGTCCCGTCCCGGGTGTAGCGTCCCACAGTCAGTCGGTACACCCCCCGGGAGCCGAATGACACAGCCAAGTTCTACATTCCCCAGAGTTGTGTACCCCATGCGGTGATGGCGACTCCCAACTTCTCAACGGCGCTGATGGGTGGCAGCGAAGGCACGTTCAGGTTGGCCACTTTCGTCGCATCACGTCACGCGCGTGTGCTGTTGCGGACCCACGCAAAGCCGCTTGGGCCGGTGCAATACGCCACGGTGTTTTGTTGGGCATCCACCGAACTCGAACGGCACGTTCCTTGGCACAGAAAATTGTTAACGACACCGCGGCGGGAACCGTCGGGAAGCTGAGAGAGAGAATAATTTTAGAGCATGTACGTTTGGGTTTCAAGTCGGTTAACCCCTGAGACGCTGGCTCATGTGTGTGTCAGAGTTGTCTGCTACCTTCATGACTCATGCTGCAGCGATGCTCGATGCTTTTTCCTTGCACTTTCGCGCCTTCGGGTGTGGTATTATCTTATCTAATTTGGCTAATTGGCTTATGATTCGAGCGCATCTGGTATTGTGTTATTTTTGCTTTAACTACGCCTTATGTATGTTGGATGTGAGCCTTAGCATTAGAATTCACTCCAATAAACTATCTACGAATGAGACTCGATTTTGTACGATATGTTTTTAATTCTTTTGCCCTTTCTTGGCGGCCTGTAAGTGTCTTGTCTTTGTGGTAGTTGGTCCAATTCACATCCTAACATTATCTGGTACTGGCCAGCTCGTTACTCTCCGGTAGAGGCCCCCGTTATGGAATATTTCATTCCCGTTCGAATGGCCATAGCGTTGAAAACCTTTACCCGCTGTCGTCCCCTGTAATGTTCCGTAAGAACAGCTGATGATGATTGGCCAACCGTAACCGAAACGGAAAACCGGTATTTCACACTGACTTCTGTTCAGCGGCGCCGCGACATGGACAAACGCGCACAGAGCGGAAAATAAATCACGAAACGGTGCTGTCGACGGAGCAATAAATGGACATGGTGTTCGACAGAGTCTGCGGTTGAGAGCTTGTAAAATCGGCATCGTTAGCAGTAATAATGTTAGTGCGACTTGGGAAAGAAAAGATTCTTTTTTTTTCTTAATCCGCAAACCGTTTCGCGTGAAGTTTGACTGAAGAATGGCGTGCCGCTTTATTTGTGGACCCGGTGAAGGTTCCGCTGTGAGTGTCTGTCTCTCTCTCGTGTACCATTTTCCGGTTTTGGACCTTCAGTTCCGCCGTGCAATTCGACGGTGTTTGCTGCGTAGCGTACCAGAACCTGGTCAAATGAGTCATTGGCCGTCGCCTCTGGGTCCGTCTCGCGATCGCTTACACGCATAAAATGTGTCCGTTATTGCTGAGAGAATATTGGTGCAAGACACAGGGTTTTTTACGATCTGGCGTGAACAGGATTAACTGTACCGCAACATCGGAATCCTTTCTGTGGTGGACCGTGAAAGACAAGACGGTTTTACAACGCTGTCCCCAAAGCTATTTCTATGACGCATACGATTGGTTGTAAACAGCAGAAATACATCGCTTGAACGGTGCGTATGTTCTTTTGTCGCTTGCGATGCTTTTCTTCTCAAGTCAGTCGTAGCATCATCGAAACGAAAATGGGAAAAACCCTGAGACGAGGCCGACGCATGAACAATTTTATTACTGTGATCATTTTATGATTCTGCTAAAAAATATTAATTCTCAACGCGAGCATTGTGAGATTCTTTAAGCCTTCCGAGCTTTACGGTTGGTCGTGGATAGCGGTCTCGCAATACGTCCGTGATGCTGGGAAAACCAAAAGACCAAACTATTATAGGCCATAGTTTTTATAGCCATCCATTAGACGATTGTAACCTTCAGCGATATTATCTTTTGCAGACGTACTTTTAAGTATGGTATAACCTTAAGCATCATGTGTAATATGTTTCTCGTTATCTCTCTTGGTGCTTTCTCTCCAGAATTACCGGAACCCATAGTGGCCAACAGCGTAAAGTCTGCCACCAACAGTGAAACGTAACCACCCGAAATCGAGGACCGAGTGACCATCGTCACGATCATCACCTAAACACCACACAATGGCGGCACACGTCGTATCCGGTTCTGCGACCGTGTCCCAACGACGGCAACCGTTGCTCAAGGGCCTGCGGCTCGCTGGCTTCCCTCTACTATTGCTCATCCTACCTAGTGCGCTCGTAGCGGTGGCGCAGGCGGAACCGATCCTGAAAATCCGCGCGACTGAATTTACCCGATTTAACGATACTGCCGACTATCTCAGCTCAAAGTCGTACAATGCGCGTGGTATGGCGCCGCTGTACGAAATCACCAATCACGTCATCAACCTGTTCGTCGATGAAACTCCCATTCCAGAAGGTAGGTGCACACGATGGAGCAAACAAATCGATGACGAACTGGATTTTAATAATCCTTTTTTCGTTTCGCCTTAGGTTATATCATCGTAAAGGAAGGCTCAATCGAGGCGGGGCCAAATGTTAAAGACAACAACTGGGGCCCGCTCCTGAAGCAGTACTGGGCGCTGCTGCTGGTGACGGCCATCTGCGTAGTAACGATCGCGATCATGCCCATCATGGGCCTCTGTTTGTGCTGCTGTCGGTGCTTTGGCGGATGCGGTGGCCGATCGCAGCCCTTCGACAAGAAACACGACACCTGCCGCCGAGCGGTACTGGGTTTCCTGTTGATCTGTTCTTCCTCGGCACTGGTGTAAGTAAACCTCCTGACGACGGTGCCACCACTGACCCACCCGTCGGGGTTTTAAATGGCTTCTATGCCCTTTGGGCCTGAAGCGCAGCAAGCGTGCATTCTCCGACACTAAGGTTTTCTGTTCTGTTTCCACCGTGTGCAGATTTGGGGTTGTCGTGGCGTTTGTTACGAACAGCTACATGCAGCATGGCGTAGAGAACATAACCACTTCCGCTCGGCAGGGAGTGCACGATACGCGACTCTTCATGCAGACCACCTCGACGCACATCGACCACTTGTTGAACAAGAATTATCAGGAACTGAACGCTGACCTGAAGCAAATGTTGCACGACGCCTCCGGCAACATCATCCAGCGACTGGAGGAAGAATCGAAGGCCGAGAAGCTGACCAAGCTGTACGAGTTCGTCGAAAAGCTACCGGGCATCCGGGAAAGTTTGGAAAAGATGAAGCAACTGACGAGTGATCTGCGAATCACCGCTTCCCAGCTGAACGATGGTAAGGAATGGATCGCATTCCATGTTGATGGATAATATTTTAATGGTATTGCTTTTCACTTCATTCCTAGGTCTAAGAGGAGTGAAAAGGGAGCTGTTGACATCGCTCAACAAATGTGGCACCCAGGAGTGCATCAAAGTGATGGACGACTACAAGATTGGGCGTCTGAATGTGAACGGTATCGATTACAACTCGGTAAGTAGCAGCAGCAGCAGCAGCTGGTGCTCTTAGCGTCAGGCACCATTGATAATAATGTTTGATGCGTTTGAGTGTGTGTTGGTGATGGTGGTGGAAGGTGGCGGCCAATTCGACTAATCGAATATGCTGAAACTAATCCTAATTTCGCGGCCCACCGAGATTGACATACGTGGGCGCTACTACTAACACAGTTGGTTTGTGGATGGTTTCGTTGATTTCATCATTTATCAGATCAGTGCAAAGGACCTTCTGGTTTGGATTGGTGATATTTTCTTTGCCACGAGATATGATATCTCAATCGTATAGAGATTGGTATTTAAACAAGTTTCGTTTAATTTATGTTTCGACTAGCAACAGTTTTTGTTTATGCAAAACATCGGCATCGTGATCATGCAACAAATCATCTTGTTAATTGTGAATTTTGTTAATTGTTTTATTTGTGTAATTTTGTGTTAGTTTCCTCAAATTCCAAGCGATCAAACTCTATCACTCTATTGAATCATGAAAACGAAACAATTGTTCATTCGTCCATGGCATTCAGCTTTCATTTGAACATTTATTTATACGTTCATTGTTCATCTGATAATATCATGTCATGAAGCTTTGTTGTCATGAAGCAAGTTAAATCATTTTATGTTCCATCGTTTTTCGTCATCACCGTATGTCGTTCGAAACCATCGATGAAGCTTGCGTTTAATTTATTCAAACACTCTCCTAAACAAACAGTACATTTGAAGGGAAGAGACACGGGAATCAGGTATATCATCCTTTATTTATCACCACCATCACCTTCACTACTACCACCACTAATGCGAAACACCTATACAAACCATTGTGCTACTAACCGGTTCTTGAAATTTTATTCATCTCGGACATTGTTCTCTTCAACCCCACATTCTCATCATCGAACAGATACAAGACAGATACTTCCCCAGGGTAGGTGATTCTTTTGGCTTTTCTGTGCTAGTGTTGGACAAGTTTATGTTACGTTCATATTGTCTATTCTTTCGTTCCAATCGATCGTGTGTGTGTGTGTGCTGTTCTTATTATCTTCTCATTTTGTATGCTATGATCTCTAACACATTGTTTGTTGCAATATGTTTTACACTTTATAATACTTAGTGTGTTTGTTGGTATGTGTGTATTAAAACGATGATTTTGTTTTATCTTCTGTGTCAGTATGTATTTCCGTTGTTGTTTGTTATCACTCTTTCCTGACTTGCATACTTTTGGCTGGAGCTGTAAAACAATTGGACCGAATTGGAAGTGCCCAAACCTGAATCAACAACGGAACCGATTATAAACGGTTTAATTGGAAAATGAAATCTTAGGATTAACTTAATACAGATACAGCATCTACAAAAGCGCCTTGCCAGATCGAGTTACGAAGGATGCAAACTTAATCTCTAACGAAACGCGGTGCACGTGTACCTTTGTGCAGCATTTACCTGTATTAATAATTGGTTTTCTTATGTTCTTTCGACGTGCCATTGCTTTCTCAACTGTACAGTTAGACCCAGCATTCTAACGTTTGTATTTTAAATTCCTTCCCATCCACCAGCTGCCAGATTTATCGCAAATCATTCAAAGCGTTACGGATCTGACGGACAGTGGTTTGGGCGGTGCCATCTACAATGGCGTCGAGCAAATGAACCAGCTGAAGAACAGGCTGAAGCAAACGGTGCTGGAAAACATCCCGAAAGTGCAGGCCGCATCCGACTCGACCGGCAAAGCCATCAAGGAGGTGTCGGACATGCTCACGGTTCGTCTGAATGACGTTGCCAACGTGTTGGGAAACAACTCGTACAAGCATTTGGACACCGCCGACGAGTACATCGAGCAGTACAGTATTTACCGGTATTATGCGGGGCTCGGCATTAGCTCGGTGCTGCTGTTGATTCTGATCTGCCTGGTGTTTGGTTTGCTGTGCGGTATCTGCGGTAAACGCCCGGATGGTTACGGTGACGATTGCTGCAACAAGGGTGCCGGTGGACGGTTTTTAATTTTGTAAGTGGTGCACCGAAAACGATCGTCAGACGCCGCCTCTGTGTGCTCATTCGATCCTGATCCTTCTGTTGTTCGCTCTTCTTGCAGTGCCGTTGCCCTTATCTTCCTGACGTTTTCTGTGATTCTGGCCGTATCGCTGGCCTCGTTCCTCGTTGGTACCGTGGCACGCCGCGCGGCATGTGATTCGCTACGCAACCCGGGCGACGATCAGTTGATCAACTATGTTGATCAATTCGTGAACCTGAATCGGTTGTACACGGAACTGCGGTCGCAAACCGAGCGTTCCAAGGCAAAGCTGCGTGCGAGCGAAACGATTGAACCGATTCACATTGGTGAGGTGATTGTTTCCTGCGAAAGAAACGAATCCATCTACAAGGTGCTGAAGATGCACAACTTTGTCGACATACGAACGATACGCGACTACCCGGAGGACTATGGAATAACGCGCGAGCTGGAAGCGTTGAAGGACAAGATCCGGATCGAGCCGGTACAAATTCTAACGCCCGAGGCTAGAAGAGACATCGAAACATTGGGCTCGTCAAAATTGAACGATTTCGATGTGGATAAATTTACGGACAACGTGAGTGTTCGTGCGCGGAGTAAATCGCACTTGTCGTGTCATTTGATCAAACACTAAAACCATTTCTTGGGCATTTTTAGTTAACTTTCAACATTACCGAGTACAACCTGAATGAGATTGCTGAAAAGCTGCGCGAAGTAGCCAACCGTGTGCCACCCGGAAAGGAAATGAATGACATTAAAGTGAACCTCAAAAATCAAGCACTCCACCTGTCTTCCTATCAGGTAAGCTGATCGCGAGCCCGCGTCCCCTCGTGTCCGTCTTCAGCAATCCGTTGGGCACTGGTTTAATCCATGTCGGTGTGCTGTGCGTTCTTTTTTGCAGACGAATCTCGTCGATCCGATGATTGCTTCGACGAACCAACTGATTAAACTGTCCACTTCGCTGGACAGCAGTTTGAAGTTTGGCGAAAAGTCATTCTCCGATGCCATCGACAAATTTCTCACCCAAATCACCGAAGCGGAGGAGTACATCAACAAGTACGGTAAAACGTTCGTGCAAAACGTCACCGAGGAGCTGGTGAACGGCTTCACGCAGCAGATCTTCGCCTACATTAACCTGGTGATCGATGCGACCCAGCGTGACATTGGTCTCTGCGGACCAGTGTACAACGTCTACCAGTCGATGATAGTGGCGTCCTGCAAACGAGTCGTCGATCCATTCGTAAGTATTTGAGCCGTTTGCCTCGATTGTCACAATAGAATCTTACGCTCTAATCGGGTGTTTTTCCGCTCCGTTTTAGAATGGATTCTGGGCAGGTGTTGGCTGGTGTTTGCTACTCTTCCTGCCGTCGATCATCTTCGGTGTGAAACTATCCACGCTGTACCAAAAGTCGGACCCCTACCCGGGGCCGATGGTAGAATCGTAAGTGCCAAAGATATTCTTCCAATCCTCTCCAATCCCCGAATGTACTCCTTGTAAAGGAGTTAAGATATTTCCACTCCACTGCATGCCAATCGATATCGATCCAAAGAGCTGAATATTTTCTAAAACATCTCCAATCAGTAGTGCAATCATTTTTTTTTTTAGTTAGCTCTTTAAGTTTTACCATAAGTTTAAGGCGTAGGTGTGTGGCGTAGTGTTGTTTCGTTGTAACTCCTGACCGCGTAGCTGTTTGCTAGACAATAATAACATGTGCCCTATTAGTGAGTAAGATTCCCTGCATGTTCACAGCGGCAAACGCTTAGTTTTAATAAAACAGTATTACGATGAGAGGTGTGTAGTGCACGCGCTTCCATTCCACCAGCAGCAGCAGTTGGTCGCTTACTAAACGCATGATTTCTAGCCGAAAAAACTATGTATCATCACCGGGACAAGGAGCAAAGGAGTAACTGTGGTGCAATAAACAATCGTTATCTATACTAAAACGGAAGTAGACGAGAGGCGGTCGGTTCGTTTTCTTGAGTAGTTAGCAAGGCACTGATGGGGATGTGTTTTGTTTGTATATATCATTTCTTCTTGTTTTCATCGACTTTCATCTCTATTTGGTGTTGTTAATCCTATTAGCATTGTTGCATTTTAAAACCAAAAGCATGTGTTGAGCATGATACCCCTTAATGTAGCGCATTATCCTTGGCCCGTTGGATGCGGATGTATTATAGAAGTTATTTGGGAAGCGATAGTAGAATAGGTAAGTTTAGAGCCGTTTAGTGACGTTTGCTTTTTGCCAGGCAACATTCATATGTAACCCTCATCACTGTTCATGTCCCCTTTTTTCTCGTGTTGTGTAGATAAAGTAAGGATTTTTTTTTTCGCAAAGCAAACAGTTCACGAAAAGAAGAGGAGACCGAACATGTTGTTGTCTTCAGAGAGCTTTTGGCACTTTTAAATTCGAAAATTTTAAACGTGTTCTTTTGGCAATGATTCACGTTTCGGCCCCGGGACAAAGCAGTACATGATGGCACTGGTCCCGCGACAACTCCCCAAAGCGCAGCAGCTGTCGTGAACTGTTCTCGCTGTTCCCTATTTTCTCGACCCGAAGCGGTCACAGGAGGGACCTTTTTTGGCAAACATCTACTCACTCACGCCGCTAGAAAAAGCATATTGCACTCGAGTTTGTATTACACGTTCGTTGTACAAGCAAAACGTGCATTGTTCTGCTATGGTTTGGTATGGTATCATTTTCACCCTTTTCACCTAGTTTCTCCTTGTTTTGGACCTCTAATCGTAGATTTCTTTAAGTTTATGTGTTATTACAGTTGGTTGTGGTCGATTTTCTCCCAGCTTCCGGCTTGTGAAGCGAGAGCTCTCTACCCCAGAGTGGTATTTTATGTTACTCCCCCGAGAATATTGATAAGCCAAAATCTTTCACAATCCTCTTTATTGCTGTGTGCAAGTGTTGCGTGCGTGCGTGTGGTGGTGATGGCAGCTTTAAAGTGCGATTTTTTATGTTTTGTGGTATCGTTTCTCTTCTTGTCACTTTTCCGTTTTCATTCGCAGTGAGTATCTGTACGACGCCTACACCGAGCGTGATAATATTCCTCTGGCGAGGTAAGTTTTGTTCTGTCTTTCGAAAAGTCATACAACGCTGCCAACGGGATGATAGAACTGTTGGCCGAACCTTTCCTATGTCGGCCCAAGTAGGATGGAATTTCGGTAGCGGGCGGTCTATTTTACAGTTGTTTGGAAAATGTTTTCGATGTTTGTCGAAACGGTTGTGCCAAACTGGGCCGCCCCAGGTCGTCGTGATATGAGTCCATTAAAACACTAACCAGTATCAGTAACAGCGCATACATTTAGCATCTTGTTTGTAGCAAAACCGTCCATACATAACCTGTTTCTGTTGATTGCCTGCCTGCGTTACATGTGTTTCGTGTTTTCTGTTCCGATCGTTTTAGTTTCTTTCCATTTTGGGTTGCGAGTGGTTCCTTACTTGCTTTATTTTACCACCCATCGTCCTTTTTCTTATCGTGCCATCAGAGAGGCTCCTCGGCATTTCAAAATACTATAGGAATAACGAAATATAATTTGAAGTTTTATTTTCAAACGTTTTCACACCCTAGTTAGTGTCCGGGAATTTCACTTTCCTCCGTTTCTGTATTGTATATTTACGAGTAGTGCCTAATGTGATGAACTGCGCAAAAACTGCGCCTTCATTTGATAGAGGCCTGAACAATGCCGCGCGCATCGCGTTGAAATCATATTTATTTTTCCTTCCCTATTCTCTCACAAACTGTGCTTCTTCTAGTGGACCGAAAAACAAGCGCCGCAAGAAGCAGGACCGTCGTCGGGATTCGCGCGACCGGCGGGAGATATACTACGAGGAAGGCAGCCCCTCGCACAGCCGCGACCCGCGCTACAATGATATGGCCCCGAAGTAAGTACGCCTGTGTTACCGTTGCTGTCGGAGAGATACGGCACTACGTTTCGGCTAACCGATCACTTACGAGCCAGCCAGAGTAGGGTGAAGCGAAAGGAAAAACGTAACGAAAAGAGGCCCCCCGTCGAAAGGGAGGCCGCTTGCGTTTTTTCTTCGGACCCCTCGCCCAACATACACACAAAACAGCGTGCACACGGTTCACATACGAACATACGTACAATCGCCACAATCTCCATCATTATCGAGCATAAGCATACACATTAATGTACTGTTTTTTTTTGTTGGAGCATTTCCATCGACCCTTGAAGCCCCCAACGATGTGTGTTTGTGTGCGTGTGTTTATTGCAAAGGTTGATGAGTATCGTTGACAATCAACAAGATCGATCATACAACGTATGTGAAGTTGATGCCTAGATCCGATCGACACCTTCTCGTGCATTCGTGTTTGATTTTTGTGCTAGAATAGTGGCGTAGATTAGCAGCAGAGTGATAGGCGCTAGAGAAAAAGGGGAAACTGGGACGAACACACTCCAACGGGCCAGAGGGATAGAGAGAGGAAGCCTGATTTTTTGTGTAGTTCCACCTACCTCAATGACCATATGCACGAAGTTGTTTAGTGCATTTCCATGTGCATCGCTAGATTTCATGCCTGTGTGTGTGTGTGTGTGTGTGTAAAGTGTCCTGAGTCCTTAACACAATACATCCACCACCACAAGAAACATGCGTTTCTACCTCGTTCTGTCCGACGGGGTACCTGGCGCTGGTCAATCCGTCGCTAATTCCTTCCTCCCTCTCATCTTTGCTCTTCTGGACAGTCGTGAGTCGCACATTCCTTCGGTACTAATTCCTGGTGAACCGTCGGCTTCCTCACCGTCGTTACTACTACTAACATCCACCAAGCGCCACCAACCGGCTTACCACGAACACAACCTCCACCAGCGTCATCACTCGACCCCCTTGCCAATGTCACTGCCCATGTCGCTGGTGATCGAATCGCCCCAGGAACTGTCGTCAATGGGCGGTTCTCCTGTTCCGGTGTGCGGCGATCGAAAGTCGTTCTCGTCGTCCTTTCAGTCATCCGGCGGTGGCGGCGGCCGGGGAAGACACCACGAGGCACCCGTCACCGATTCGCCGAACCGTGCATTGAGCCGCCTGTTTAGTAACAGCTTTTTCGACGACTTCCACTCAGCGTTGAAACAGTACGACACCGGCGAACTCTCGTTGGGCGAGGGACCTGTGGCGACGGCGGTCGGTGGTTCGACCGATCTGCTGACGGTGGCAACATACCTGCCACCTACGCCACGGCATCGGCGGCACCACCAGCACCATAATCGGCCCGGCCACAGCCCACATCGCCAGCGTGGCGGTGTTAGCCGGAGCAATAGTAGTAGCGTTGGTTCGGTGCGTTCGATGGCCTTGCTGCCGGCTCGAACTCCGTCGCCGCTCGAGTTCCGCACCATGTCGTTCCGGAGGCCCCGCTCGTTGGCCAGTGAAGAGTCAAGCGGGAAGCACTCGTCGGCGCGCACCGACAGTGGCTATGAAAAGTACTGATCGCAGCGAGCTCTCCTAGAGCAAGAGAGGTCATCCTGTGCGATATTGAGACTGATTCGGTTGCGGCCAACCGAAAGCCCACCCGGGATGGCCAGTACTAGGAGTGGCCCTCGTGGAGAGAGAGAGAAAGAAAGCAAAAGAAAAAGAGGGAGAGTGAAAGGAGGAACGAGGAAAGATGCATCGTAAGGAAGATCGACACTAAGAGAGCGTGACAGGTTCAGAAAATCATTCGATCATTATCGCTATTGTCTCTCTCTCGTTCTCTCTCTCGCTGTCTCACCGTGATGCTGACTAATCTGATCCGATCTATTGTGCTACTGTTGTGCCGTAGTTTTCCCATTGTTTCTTCATGTGTCTCTATGGACCTTCTTTTGATTGACTCTGATTCACTTTCTATCCTTCCATCTCACTGCGTCAATGCTTCTGTATGCCTGTTGGGTGTTGTTCTCACACACTGGTCGTGCTAACTTCTTCGCTTTCTCTCTCTTTATCTCTCTTTTTCTCACATTATCTCTCTCTTTTCCTCTTCTGGCCGCACTGTTGTCCTGTTTTTCTAGTGTACATTCAGCCATTATTTTAATAAGATAAAAAGAATGGTAAAGATTGCGCACCCTATAGTTGCTCCTTCTGCTGCACTACGGTCTCTAAAGGTTGATTGGACTTTGGGCGTCTTACGCACCATTTTGTACATCTACAATTCGACCCATTGATCGACCCTTCTTTTCCTAGGTGTTTAACGGAATGTTGCTATGCGCGGTTTGCTTCGATCCTTTTTATTTCCACTTCCACTTTGTGCACGCTTGTGTTGTGTACGTTCTTCTAGCTGTTGGTGTAGTAGTTCCAGTTCGCGCCCTTGACTGTTTCCTTTTACCCTAGTACCCCCCTCAGGATCGCTTACATCTATCACTCTCTAGTTCCTCTCTATTGCTGATGGCGAGCCATACTAGATAAATCCTTCCAACATGTTGTGTAGGGAACGCAATGTGAATGGGTATCATCTAAATGTATTATTTACCGTTGTCTCTTACCGCTAACATTTGCCTGACCGGGCGTGTTGTGTCCTCCCCCGGCGGAACGCTGTCTTCGAAAGGTGCCAGTACATGCCGTGCGATAGTCGGCTGCGGTCCGGCGGGCTCGGTTTACCACACGAGCAGCACTATCGTCCCATTCCGTAGAGCCGCGTTTTGGGGGACAAAAACACAACACGAACACAAACACACAAAGGCACGAGATCACTGACGTGCCTAACTCTGCTGTGATCCGTGAGTAAAACGCGCACGAACGACTGAGAATGGTCACGGCACGCACACTGTGTCCCTTCCCGTAACCCCGTAGTCTTTTCCTCTCGTGGCGATTAGCAATCCCTGCACCACCACCAGCACTGTCGATGTCGCGGAAATACGAATCCTATTCCGGAATTCTCCTGCTGCGCCTCTTGCTGTGGATGAGTCAGTTTAGCTTCCGAGTTTACTAATGGCAATGGTGTTCAAATGTTCGAAACAAAACTTAGACCTAAAAGTTAGTTCTCTTGGACAAAGAGAGCACACAGGTACTGATTGGCTGTTTTAGGAGTAAGGAAGCAGTATTGGCATGTGGAAACCATCAGAACCTTGAGTCTGAAAGAGTGTCCAAGGAGTCCAAGAGCCCTAGCGAACTCTTTGTGTGGTGTATGCCTTCGACGATCGTTTGATGGAGTCGCGAAATGATGGTGACGCGTGTACGTGTGGCTGTGTAAATAGATTCAAAATTTGTCTTTCTTTTACATGTTTTTACATTTTGCCTTCGAGACATTTTGTTAGCTTCGGTCCTCCCCCAACACAGTAACTTTAGCTAGCGCTCCTATCACTGCACGTGTTCTGTAAATTTTCACCGTCTCCGTCTTTGCAGAAACTGGGACGGTGCTCCGCCACGCTACCAGAACCCTCCGATGGCTCCACCGGCGGCAGAATACGAGCGCCCCCCACCGTACTACTATCCAGGGGCCCCGAGTGAACACGAGTAAGGGGGTGCACCCCCAGTCGACCAACAACAAGCAGAGTTCCAGGCGATGCACATCACACAGTGCCAATTGCCGGCGTCATACCCAAGAGCGCCCGCCGCCGCCGGGTGGCACTCTGTTTTCGCAACATTTCAGAGCGTAACATTTGCTAGAACGCAAAGTTGTAGATGTTTTTTGTTTCCTTGTTTTTTTTTTTTTTTTTTGGTAAAACCACACACTAAACACACTGATTCTGTTAGATTTTATACTCATTATGCATTTGTTTTCGGAAAACCATCAAAACAGGGCGCAATTATAAGAATGGTAGGAATAAGGACTTCGGGCGCAAATGTACACCGTTTGGAATTTTATAGCATTTCTATTTCGAGTAAAACTGGGAAGCGTGCGAACTTTTGCTTAACTTATCCGTTATGCGAGAATTTATTTGATTTGATCGATGGAAATTGGTGACACGTTGCAACGTAGGATGCAAAGTTGCTTATATTTTTAATCAAAAGAGGGGACGCGATACTGACTCCGAATTTAAGTTCATCTTTTACGTATGCTCACTGAAACAAAAAGTCTACCGAAAGCCATTCCAAACACACAAACTCAATGTATAAACTCGACCAAACCTCGATCCGCCGTGCCGCGGTTGTTTTGGATCGGTCTGAGTTCACCCATCGGCTTGCGCGTGCGAAAACCGTCGTATCGATTTAGTTTCTTTCAGTAGAGTGTGGCGACCTAGCTGTCGGATTTCCGAATGTATCGTTTAGTGATCCTAGTATGTGTTCTCAGTTTGTCAAGTACCGTCGAATGTGATCGATTTGCGCTTATCGGTCCGTAGCCAATTATACAAGAAATTGCCACTGTTCGACTGAAGGCACCAGCAAAATGTGAGACGGAAGAAGCTTGGTTCAAAAGTGTTTCTTTGAACGGCGTTTCTGCTTTCAATTGTTGCTCGAAAACCGGTACCGGAATGAAAATCGATCGATTACTAGACATACCAAGGCTGATTATTTTTACTCTAAACCACACCCCGTAAAATACACCCGACCAAGGCTTTCAAATATACTACTCGACGAAGTGATCAGTAAACAAACAAACGGGGTCAACGCTCTCCAGCTGTGCAAAGGAACAGTGTTAGATTACGATTGAGCTGAGCCGAGGTCGTTTGTATAATATTAGCAGAATCTCACCTAGAGTTACTGGCGTATTCGTAAATTTATTTTATTGAAATGCTATTATTGAATTACTTTTTTAATTTTTTTAATCGAATTGACACCTTAGCTTTTAGTATAGACATTGTTCATTTTTGATATCGAACAGAAACGACCGTTTAGCAACAGTTTAGCCTTTCGAACTCTCTGGCAAGCAGGAAAATGGAATGTTTTTAAAGCGAATTTTATGTTGCCAACTAGTGATACTGAAAAAGGGAAGGGCCACATGCGATGACGATAGACAAAAACAACCATCTTGTCATCGTTGTGCGTTTATGGAGCATTTGCTGCGTAATAGCAGCGTAACCCTTTAATACGTCCGATGGATTAATTTTGTAGTGAAGAAGAAACGCATTTGTTCGTAATGAATAGAGATCGATCGCGATCTGCTGCGCACCCTCTGGTGCACGACAGTGAGGGGGTAACCATTTTTATAAACTGTCTCACGTTTACTTCTACACCCATTAATGCATCTCGAATTTGATGTAAACTTACGATACAGCTGCTGGATGAACTCTTCTCAACGTAAAATATTGCTACAAAAAACTGTCCCCAAACTATAAGTGTACGTGTGTGCTTGCGGCGACGCGGGCAGTAAGTACGAAAAGGAGACGAACAAGAGCGTAAAAATGTTGTGGTGAGCAACAGTAACAAATCTATAAAACAAAACTTTTATCCTTCTATAAAACCCATCCTTATCGAGGGGCGCGCAAATGCCTATGAATCACGTATTTACCGTAACACAAAGACACACACGGACATTACATAGATAAACCAACAGGAACTAGTAACAAACAGAAGATACAAAACAATGGATAATATACCAAATGGCAACGTTATTCACAATAATTAGATGATGGTACGTACGAAAGGACTAATGGCACCAAGGAGCAGTGGTGTGGTGCAAACGGAAGCGAACCGCAAACAAATGAAGACAAGAAAGAGTAAAAAAATGTGCGCATTTCAATAGAACTCGTTACGCGGAAACAACATGATGGGCTGGCGAAGCTTTTCAACTAACTTTGATGTGTGTCTGTTGTGCTTTTCGTTTTTCGACGAGAATTATGGAAACAGGAAACCGATTTGTAAGTGTACCTTTCATATGTATGCATCTTCGTGTGGCACACAGTTTAATAACCATCACCGAATTGGAATAAACCACGTAAAGAGCATAGGAAGATATCGTTTGGATCCTCGATGGAATACAACCAAAACCGGCACGACGCAAAAAAGGCGCGGGGTTTCCAGGGAAAGCCTTGAGAAAAATGCGTTTTTGGAAACCGAGAAAAAAGACACGACTTAGACAGACAGCAAGGCGAACGTGCACGAAAGTATATAAAAACCCCGGCAAAAGAACGGTAAATTAGTGCGCGAGTAAGGAGCAAAATAAAGTGATAATATGAATAAAATTACACCAAGGGTATTGGGCGATTGTCTAAGAAATTTTGATGACCAATGTGAACCGAACCGAGCCGCTCCAGTTTTGATCGCATCAGTCGTCCGTTCCGGAAGAGATCGGCCAACACTTTGGCACACTTACCTTTTCAGGGTTTTCCACCTTTCAAAGTTCTTTCGGATTTTGAATTAGACTCACAGAGAACGATTTGAATAGTGTATTGCTGGTTTATTCAGAAGACCGGATCCATTCCCCGTCGAAGTTACACGCAGAGTTACTTTTATTCACGCTCTCCTTCTACACACTCGAATCTCGACGACATGCCCCTGTGGGCAGTTCCATCCAACAGCCACTCAGCTTCCGACAACTTCTCCACAACGACTCGCGGCAGAACTCGATCTTGTTCCTCTCGTTTGCTTGTCGCTTGCTTCCTGTGGTCCACTTATGATGTCAGAAGTGGGATACTCGCGAGTGTAAGATCACGCGACAGCATAGTTTACATCCAGTTGGACGACGCGGCGACATCTCGGAGAACGTCTCAACCGGCTTGTGATTCACCCGATGCTACATTACCTAACGTGAGTAAAGTGCATCCTTATAAATCACATTAACAATGCCCGAGTCTCGATCAGGCACTGAATGTGCGCGGCAGTTTGTTTTGTTAAAATCAATTACGGACTAATAAATCCATTTCTTACGGACCAATAAATCCATTATCGCTTTCTCCTTGCCTGGCCGCCTTGTGGTGGTGTGTACCTGCTCGGAGTGTCGGTCAAACTGCCGCGGTGTCACGGGTCGGAGTTGTTTGCTTCATTAATGGGCTGATCTTGTTCGAAGCCATGTTGCACATTTTACTGCGAGGTTCGTTCGTTGAACGGTGCAAGCGTTGTGACTACCGACTAGAAATTTGGCATGTCGCTGTGGCCAAATGGCGGGTGGAATGCGTCAATGCAGTTAGTGTTCACGATGCTTATATTTCTCGTTAGTCTGCCGAGTGATTCACGTCTGTGGCCTTTGCAGCGTGGTTTTGCATGGTACTGACCGGTGTTTTGCTGCGGCGTTGGCTGGCGTGATGATGGACGATCAGGTACAAGACGACAAGAGACTGGCCGAGAGGAAGTTGCATGAGAGTGAGGCAAGAGTTGATGCGGTAACGGAGCCTTTCCATCTTACGGTGATTGAAACTCACTTAGGCGAGAAGCGGCTCAAGTTGGTGCGGTTGCGCATGCTGCTAGGCGCGCGCCTGTATCGTCCTGATCGTTGTTTGTCTAGCGCTCATGTCAAGTTTTGCACAACGGGATCAAGCCGCTGGTCGTGATTATGTTCTGTGGCGTCGTGTTGATTGAGTGAGGATTTTTGGCAGTATTATGCCTTATTAATCGTTGATGCGGAGGTTGTACTGCTGGGGGCTGCTTCTACGCGATTCGTTGGCTGTGTTGACTTAATATTAAATTTAGGAGCATCAATTACCGAGCACTAGCTTTATTACTTTACGTTTCTGTCTGGTTGTTAGTGTATCTATTATTGTAAAAGGATTGTGCTATTGTGTTCTGTCAGCTTTCACTCTTAAAATGTAAATTGCTTATGGCGCTGTAGGAAAATTCTACGGCAGCTAGTCCGTTATGCGCTTTGTGTTAAAGTTCTCAAATAAATTTACATTATTTACGCATTCATTACTGTATTGCGTGTGTTCCTTCACATTCTTGTGATTCCTCGATTTAATTTCCTTATTTTTGAATTGTTTGATTTTGTTTTTTGGTGTCATTTTTTTGGCTCTTAGCCTAATTTAGTAAACCGGATTAAGCCCCCTGCGTTGTGAAGGAAATGGCACTGCATTTGGCATCTTCCATGCCTGTAAGTTTTTTTAATCAACAAATTGAGGAAGAGCAATCAATTCATGAAATAGGTCCCATTCCGTTCTTTAAGATAAACATAGCATCTTGTTGTTCATATGTTTGTGCTATTTCGACGTGTTTACGTATTTCTTTTTCGCTTTACGCTTTTACGGTCCCTCTACGTACTTAACCGTTGTTTGGTTACTACACCGATTGTATCGTGCGTAACAAAGCAATTTATCAGTATTTGTTAGTTTTTCTTTCCTTTGTTTCTCTTCGTTTCGTTTACTTTCTATGTATGTATTTATTTTCTTCTTCCATGATTTTTTTCTCTCAATCTTTCCTTTTCTTGTCTGTGTTGGAAAAACCTGGAAGTTAGACATAAAATCGTTAACATTTAAACAGTTATCGTTCCAGTATATATTACTGTATTGCTTTATTTTCGATAACCTAAGAAAAGAAACAAATTGATACGTACTGCCAAACACTCGTTCGTTTTTTAGTACACTGCCGCCTCTAATAGTTTGCTAGTGTTACACTCAGGTTTTAGGTTAAGATGTATGTTTGTTTAGAATCTTGAATCAATTTCCCTCTTCTTTTGCTTATTTCTAAAGTTCTCCATTGGCTACAGATACTGTACTGTTCCGTGATTTTTTTCTATTGACCCGTTTTTTCTCCGTACAGTACGTACGTACTTTTCTAGTCAGTGTTTTATTTTACATTTTATTCTTTTTCTACTCATCCCCTCTATTGTTCTTCTTTTGTGAATTATTGTTTCATATTAATTTAATTTTGTCAATAAATTATTATGGATGGAAGGTGTGATTAACGGAATGGTGTGATTCTGATTGTTCAGGGCTTCGGGGACGCGACTGCAAGCGTTGACCAAACATGCGGACCGTGTTTACTAAACACCACCGGCATGTTTGGTCAAAGCCAAATGCAAACCCCTAAATTTAGGTTAGTAGGTCAGGCAGATGACCCACTCCAACGACTGGAGTGCTATGTTTGCGAATAAAGAACACAGTCGGAAGATAGTCTTCGGAGGACTGTCACGAAACTAAGAACCTTCATCTCCGCGTTTTAAGACTTTACATGGCGACCGTGACTCGGCACGAATCGTGCCGTAAAGTAAGAGTGAATTTGAAGAGTGGAATAGATCATCGAGTCGAAAGTTCTCCTCTCAGTCCACACTCTTCGACACAGCGAATTCCGAACCTTTCCTATCTATGATGATGAATAAAGCGGACAGTCGAATGATCGACGTTGAACTGTAAAGATGTGTCCAGTCATTTAACGTTCATCACATGGTCGGCAACATAGCCGGGACAGTTTGTCGCGTTTATTACATGGCGACCGTGATCAGTTTAACATTTATTACAGGGGGGGAAGGAAAATAAAGAGTACAAGTTACAAACAATTAGAACAGTGACCAATCTAAAACTCCCGACTCAGTCGATAGACTTTCAATATTATCATCTGAGGGACAAAAGCGTAACATCCTACGACGATGCACATCCCACTATTTTGAAAGGGCTAAACAACAGCCATGTCGTGATACCACTAAAACATTGACACGGAAAAAATAAGGAACCTATGGCGGTCAGGAGGCTGGACAGCCTTTGGGATGGAACAAGTAAGTTACAGCGAGAACCCGCAGTATTTCATGATCCATGAAGCGGAAGAAGCTGATCAAAAAAATTTTTTTCCTCGGAGTCTTTCGGAGTTCGGGCAACGAACCAGCTGCTGTCTATGGAACAAGAAAGGACTAATAAAATCATAGACAAAACCCTAGTTCGAAAGGGAGAACAATACGAGGTCGGACTTTTATGGAAAACTGATGACACAACGCTACCCTCAAGTTATCAAAACGCCTTTTCCCGTTTACAATGCTTGGCAGGACAGCTTCAACCCTCCGTCAGCTCCACACTTCGGTGGAGTTTTGGACCCATCCAAGACATCAAAAAGGCGTTGAGGCACATGGCAGACCAATGGTCTCAACGAAAGCCGACCCCCGACACAATTCGCGCTCATACTCATGTACCTCGGAGCAGCTACCGTTGCTAGCTACAATATAAATCCAGTAGACAACGGCGGCGTCCTCTTGAACCACCTTGAACCACGTGTTTAATTCAACGGGGCATATAAATATAAATAACATAAAATGATATAAAATGATAAATAAAATATAAAATGAAAATGATATATATGAGATGAGATGTAAACAAATATTAAGCTTGCTCAGCACGGTAAACGAGAAATCTAAAGAAATAGAAAAATAATTCAAAAGTAAAAGTAGAGACCTAGTTCAGCAGATAGCCGATGCAAATCCAGAACAGAAACAACTCCTTGCAAGACTGCGTATAATGGAGCTTACACTGATAGCCTACGAAGCAATGGATAACATAACGAGAAAATACAGTATCTTAAGAATGGAACCAATTCAACCAGACGAACTAGATAGGCTGTTCCAACAAATAGAGACCGAGCTACCGGAAAATATAACGGTAGTTAAGAGTCGCCCTTCGTTCCACGTACAGTACGAGGAGGAAAAGATCAGTATCATACTTACCACGTTGCTGGTAGAAACTACTCCATACGAGTGTAGCGACCCGACCCACCTGCACCCACCTCTCTACCTTTGACTTTCGGTCGCTCCAAGGGGAAGCTGCATTTTTGTACCCCCCGGCAGCAACGGACGGCCGGTGGCATCGGCGATCGGCGCACCAACGCGGAAGCCGAAATGCGGAAACCGCCAAATCGGCACGGGTGCGATCGAGCCCCCGACGGTCCGGCCAACCCGGCGATGACGCCAACTTGCTGACGTCGCGAGTGTGAGGACGCTGTGGCGTAACTTGCATAGTTTCCCACGATAACCGTCCGTCCAATAACCCTTCCAAAATCGGTCACGATTGCAACATTGAAGACGTTGCAATCGCTTGACCATTCCCACGCAAGGTAAGCATTGCTAAGTGGTTCAGCACCCATGGGAACGCAGAACCACTGAGCATGCAAAACCGCGCCCTCGCACCATTTTAACTAACTACGAGGTTGACTAGTCCAGCTCTCTGCGAACGAACTGAGTTCTAGATTAGGTAGTCAATAAGAGACCGTTGACGAATAAAGGTGTTGGGTCAACCAAACGGTTGACCATCAAAAGTGTTCAAAGAATTCATGTATTACCGTCTACATGGCGACCGTGACAGGACAGGAGTAAATTTGTACAAGTTTATGGGTAGAGCCCAAAATAAAAACAGTTTATTCGCGACATTATCAAAAGTGTTCAAAGAATTCATGTATTACCGTCTACAACGCCAACCCGACGAGCGGCCGCCGTGGCCGACAAGCGGGGAGGGGCAACAAGCGACAAGCGGTGGGGTACAAGCGGGGAGGTGCAAGAGCCAAGTGCCGGGGCGCCAAGAACGGCAGCGATTTTAAAGAACGGAGTTGGAATAATTGGTTTTAATAAATCAGTTGGATTTTGGACGCGAAACGGTGTAGACTTTCACTGCATCCGAAGATTGCAGGTTCGCGCTCCTCGGCCACCGACACCGGCTCCAACTCACGCATGCACAGCTTCCGTGCTGTTGCATCTGGCGACCGTGACAGGACCTTGAATCCGTGTCGATAGTAGTTATCCGGTGGATAGTGAACTCGTCACGCATTGTTTTTTTGTTGTTGTTGTTTGTGTGTAACTATGCCGCGATAATAACAATAGTGCAAACAATAAACACGAACTTGTGCTCCACAAAAAGAACCGTGCTATCAAGATGTTGAAAGCGATCATCAAGATGTGGATCACAATCCTATGGGTTCTAACCCATGGCGATCAGGGGCAAGGGATGCGGGAATTACCGGCGACCCTGTTCCTGCAGGACAGGGGACCGGTAATGATTCGGCAAGTTACATTCTCCCTTACGGCGGTGATGGATTACAAACCCATGGAACGGCAAATAAGATACCTCCGAACGGCAACGGAGTTCTACAATAATCAGTGCCTGAAAATGGCGCAGTACACCCAGTCAAACCGATGCCAACAGCTGAATCAGACTCTACAGATGGAATTGACAGAAATAGAAACATACAAAACGTACTTATGTCGGTTCTTTTCCACACGTCAACCGAGAGGAATATGGGCCTATTTGGGAGTCATAGATTCAGAAGATCGGAGTCGGGTCGACACCAACATGGACACTCTGAGGGGCAACGAGGAAAGATTAAGCACGGTGATCACCCATCAAACCAACGTGGTTCAGACACTATACAAGGAAATTAAAAAGGCTACCGAGCAAGTGAATAATAGTCTCCAACAGATACAAGCGGAAGACCGATCCATCCGCACTAAGGTAGAAGCCGGGCTGAATCTTACGAACCAATACCGCACAATGTTCGCGCTGGACCAAGACCTGAGTGAGGCCGGGCTATGGATAGCTGAAATGATACGGTACATCCACCACCAGCAACAGCTGTTCATAAAAGTACTGTTGAAGGATCAATTAAGTGGGACGGAACTACTGGAAATCATTAACCCTACTAAAGTGATCGAGAAATTGGAAGACTACGCACAACATTTGCCACCACGCCAGGCGTTCCCCAGCCGCAATACCGGGGGGATAGCTCCGGAAATTATCCAAGTTATCAAGACCACACGAACAGTAGTTCCGGGGTTGCTAATACAACTTACCCTGAACATACCAATAATCAAACGAGACCCTTTCCAGGCATACCAGGGCATTGCAAGCCGGTGCCAAACAATACTATTACTTTAATAGCCCTGACCGACAACCTGATATTCAGGGACCCTAGAACGGAAATGGGATACTTGGTGCCCGAGACTTACTTATCAAAGTGTCATCCCACCTCACAGTGTTATCACCCCTCAGCGATCGCGCCAACTGAGACGGAGCGGAAGCGGAGAACGCGACCTTGACAGACGGCAGGTAGATTAGGGTGGGTCAAACACAGCGGGACACCCTTGGAACCTCGGCACGTAAACGCAACTAGGTTAAGTCATGAGCCCGGAAGCCCGGATCCGGAAAACGTACTAAGGGAAAGTTGGAAAACATTGGGGAAAGCGTGAGGGAGTAGGATAGCATTAATAAGCGTGTGCGTGTACTGAGGGGCGACCAACAATTTTTTGTAAGATATATAGTTACGGACGGTGTCGCTCCACAGCGATAAACCATGATCAACGATCGTCAAAGAAACCCAAACGCAGCAATTTCGCGACGACAAGAAGCCACGCGAAATCACCAGCAGACGGCAGCGGGCAAGCAGAGGACGAGTTTCCACGCGTGCAGCCCAGAAGCAGGTGCCAGCGTCCAGCTGTCTAGACGCAACGCAGCATTTTCACGACGACGGCGACGCGAAACCAACAGCGGGCGCGATCGAACATTCCGTTCCCAGGCCAAACGCTAAGTCATCAAGTTAGGGCCAGGACAGAGCGACGACTTAAGTCAGTTAGGTTTAGCTTAGCGCGTTCGAAGTTAGTTCAGTTTTAGCAGCTCAAAGTGTCAGACGGTTTTCATTTCGCGACTATTCGCATCCTTTCAATTAAATAAAGTTTTTTTTATCCACCCCAACGGGTGAAGAATCATAAGTATATATATAATAAAGTCGACGGAACGTCGTCGCGTGCTGATTATTAAGTTGACCCCTCGACGTCTAACATCTTTTATTCGAGACTTAGGTTCGTCAGTCCGCCCGATCGCTCAACGTAATTTAGAAGTAGGTATTTTTCCACTTAGGAGGAATTGCAGGATCCTAGACACAGGGTAGGTCCTTGCACTACCATAATCACACCTCTTCATGCGCATTAAAAATCGTACGGACCAGCCGCACAATCTGGATAAAGGCACCGACAAGAAACGAATGGATTTTTTTGGCACCGGAACGTACCCACGCAACAGTCACCAACGAAAGCAGCGAAACAACGATCACCTTGCAGGGCGTCGGGATGCTCACCCTTCACCCGGGTGAAATTCTGACGACCCTGCACACATCCGTGACATATTTCGTAACCGACACCGGGAATGAGACGGCTCTCGAACCATCGGCCAAATGGTATGTGTCAGGCTTAACGACCGAAAAGGCGATAGCATGGGAAATGGTGCCCAGCCTCAACATCAGCCTGAAACCATTCCTGACACAGGAAATGCTCTTGCAGCACGCTGTGGACGTGGCGGATCTAAAGCAATCCAGACCCATGCTCGAGAACGTCATTTATGCCCCAACTCACCTTAAAACGCACATGCACAGCTTCCGTGCTGTTGCAGTGTTGCAGTGGCCATACATTTGGCAATGACCTTGTATCGGTGACACTCAAAACGCATGGCAAAGCGTGCCTTTAGAAAGGCTTGCCAATCTGCGGCCGCCCCGAACCAAGTATAAAGTGCAAATACTATACGATAGATACGATATAATAGAGTGATAGACTGCACAGTGAAGAAACACACCAACAATGGCGGACCGGTACCACCAGGATTTAGTGCACGAAATCGCGTCAGTATTAAGACGTCTGGAAAGTGAAGCGCGCGACCAATACTACGGTGGAAAACAGTGGAGTGTCTCGCAAAGGCAGCTGTGGCGTAACTTGCATAGTTTCCCACGAGTATATTACTTCGTCCAATAACCCTTTCAAAATCGGTCACGATTGCAACATTTGAAGACGTTGCAATCCCTTGACCATTCCCACGCAAGGTAAGCATTGCTAAGTGGTTCAGCACCCATGGGAACGCAGAACCACTGAGCATGCAAAACCGCGCCCTCGCACCATTTTAACTAACCACGAGGTTGACTAGTCCAGCTCTCTGCGAACGAACTGAGTTTTAGATTAAGCCGTTGATAAGAGACCGTTGACGAATAAAGTTGTTGGATCAACCAAACGGTTGACCATCAAAAGTGGTGTTCAAATAATTCATATAACCGTCTACACAGCATTGGTGGAGCGACTTTATGAGATAGGAGCAGCGGCGGCATCGCGGAATGTTGCAAACCACAACTTGATCGTGCTGATAGAGTGGCAATACAAAATGGGCTCGCATTGGCTAGAGCAATTGCGCGGGATTCAGGACGATAAGTGAACACTACGTGCCGACCATAGCCGCTACCATGGTGTGAAGTGCAATGCCGGTGAAGCGACCCGACCCACCTGCACCCACCTCTCCAGCCTTAACTCTCGGTCGCTCCAACTGGACGCGGCCCCCCCGCCTTTTTTGTACCCCTCCCCGGCAACAACGAGCGGCCAGGCGAAAACGAAACACTCAGCTCAGCGACAGCGACCGCCGTGGCCGACGACACAACAGGTGATCCACGAACTTGGGTCAACGCACCGATACCGCCAAGTCAGCGCGGGTGCGATCGACAGCCCCGACGGTCCAGCCTAACGTGGTGATGTCGCCAACTTGCTGACGTCGCGAACACGGGGACGCCAGCCCGATCGGCGCACCAACGCGGAAGCCGAAATGCGATACCGCCAAGTTAGCGCGGGTGCGATCAAGAACCCTCGACGGTCCGCCCGAACCGATGATGACGCCAACTCGCTGACGCCGCAAGAGGGAGGACACCAACCCGACGAGCGGCCAGGCGCGCGCCGAAACAACAGCCCAGCGACAGCGGGCGCCGTAGCCGACGACACAAACGGTGGTCCACGAATTTGGGGTCAACTCGCCGATACCGCCAAGTCAGCGCGGATGCGCGCATGAGCCCCCGACGGTCCGGCCCCGGTTCGCAGCGGTGAAGACGCCAACTGGCTGACGTCGCGAGAGTGAGGACACCGACCCGACAAGCGGCCGGGCGCGCGCCGAAACAACAGCTCAGCGAGGGGGTACAAGCGGGTACGAGCGGGGAGGTGCAGCGAGGTGCCGGGGCGCCAAGAACGGCAGCGAGTGTGAAGACCGGAGTGTGAATAATTAGTTAATAAATTTTAGTTGGATTTTGGACGCGAATCGGAGTGGTTTTGCGATTATCCGAAATTTTCAGGTTCGCGCTCCTCGGCCACCGACAACGGCCTTCCATCTCACGATTGTAACAGCCATCGAGTTGTTACACCGGATGTGCCCAATGCCAATACCAGCGATTGGCACGCACGATTAACTTTCTTTAACCGTTTTAATCAGGTATTGTTAACGTATTCCGAAAAGGAAGGATTAAGCGTCGAAATCGACGTCATCTCCTTCGGAGAGATTAGGCAGCTCAAAATATTGCAAATGCTACAGTTTTTGGGAAACAAACATGGAGTTTCCTTTAAAGTCTTCAATGCAGGTATGAAAAAGATAGAAATAACAGGGGATGAGATCGATACAGTGTTGCGTAAATTTCACGACGCACCTTTAGGAGGCACGGATACAGATTTCCTTCCGATTAGGACATTTGCGCAACTTTCCGCGACATGATGCTGTTGGCAATCAAAGAACAAGTATGTGTTCCTCTTGAAGTGGTAGAGGTTTACAACTTATGGAACAATGGCACAATGCGGAATCGCCAAACTCATAGCATACTGTGCGATGAGTACTACAATTTGGTTGTAAAAATACAGTCACAGAAACTTGATCATCGTTCATCGGACAAGTGTTAAAATGACGTGTAACAATAAAAAAAAACCAAATTACTTTGGTATGTGAACCAGATTATTAGTGTTGCATTTTTCATTCGATGTAGGTTTTCCAATTTTCAGTGTTGCGGCAGTTGGTATGTACAGTTGTGTTTGATGGTACGTGGTACGGTGGCCCAAAACCAATGGAGTTGCTTTTATTAGCACTAACACGAGAAAGAAAGCACTAAAAAACGGTCACGTCGAATTTTTATTATCCGCTTCCACACTAATAATATTTTAAGCAAAACCCAAATAGTGAATTACAAAAAAGTGCATGCGATTCTCGGAAAAAACTCGGTGGAGCGGTTCATTGCTAGTGCTATTCGTTAGTGAAAAGTTAGCAAAAAGTAAGGGTAAGTGTGTACAGAATGTGTACTGCTGCCGATCGACTGATCGACTTGCAAAAACTTTCTCTCCTTCATTATAGGAAAAACAACGGAGAAAAGATGGCTGGTGGGCTACTAATTCTTTTTTTTTATAATAGCAAGCATCCAAGGTCAGATGTTATTTGTGAAAAACTTAAAAAATGACCCTGTACTGATGCTGGAAGTCGGGCATTGCAAAATAGAAACAGGTGAAACGAAAATAGGGCACCATGTAAACATAACAGAATTGGAAGAAACGTTTCGCAAAATTGTCTAAGTAGCAAATGAAACTCACATTCCATTGAACTCAATGACGAACATTTTACATGATAAGGTTAACGCAGTCGAGTCAAATTTATACAAGATTGCAAGTAAGGCTAGAAGTAAGAGGTGGGACGTTTTAGGAAGCTATAGGAAATTTCTAGCAGGGACCCCAGACGCGGAAGATCTGCGTATTATTAACAGCACAATGAATAGGCTTATTGATAACTAGCAGACCCGGCGAACGTTGTTCTGCCCCAAAGGCAATGGGCCCCCGTTACGTTATCACTTTCAGAGAGGCGCTGGAGCAAGAGGGACGACGAGCCCCGAGCAAACCTCCCTCGACGGGGAGACCTGGGACTGATAGGGGCCCCCACACAGCGGGAACAGGCCCCGCTCCTTTATAACCTTTTTCTCTTCCGTAATAATGCGGGTAATAAAAAGAAAAACATGAATAATTGAAGAAAAAGAAAACGCTCTGGCCTTAAGGAAATCTCTTATCAAATGAAAGGAAAATGGGGTTGGGAATATTATAGCGCGAATGCAGATTTATATATATAGAACCCAATCCAAATCCTCAATCAATCTTAATTGTGGCGTAACTTGCATAGTTTCCCACGAGTATATTACTTCATCCAATTACTTCATTACTTCGTCCAATAACCCTTTCCAAATCGGTCACGATTGCAACATTTGAAGACGTTGCAATCCGTTGACCATTCCCACGCAAAGTAAGCATTGGTAAGTGGTTCAGCACCCATGGGAACGCAGAACCACTGAGCATGCAAAACCGCGCCCTCGCACCATTCGATTCTCTCTCTAACCATTCGAGGTTGTCTAGTCCAACTCTCTCAGAACGAACTCACTTTAGATTAAGACAGTTCATAGGAGACCGCTAAAGAATAAAGAGGTGGATCAACCGAACGGTTGACGATCAACAATTACGGAGTGCCTTCAAATAATTTATATATCACCGTCTACATAATCGTTAATCGGTTATAAACAGTCTTCAGTTGGATATAGAAGCGAGTAGACCTGTTTTGATCGATCCGAAAGTGTCTCGCAACCGCGGACACAACAGGCTAAACCAAACACTACCCGGAGCTACCATTAATAAGAAACCAGGCTGAGACTTAGAAAAAAAAATACTAATAATTATAACGAAGGTAGAAGGCGAGGAACCTACAGGAAAACAGGGAAGAAAACGAGAAGACTGGGACTTTGAAACAACACGTCGAGCAGGAAAACCGATAGCCACATCAAGCCATAGTTGGCTTGTTGATTACCAACGGGCGGCGTATGACAAGGAAGTCCCGTTATACCCTTGCGACACCCCATACAATGCGCCAGGGAACAGAACGCCGCGCCGAACATACGATCGCTCCAGAATGCCCAGCATCAACGAGCCAGCTCAGTTAGGCGCGACAAAAAGGCGCTCGCCATGGAATCAAGTTGCTCGGTTGCAACACACATTCCGCGGCACGAGCCATTCCTGCAACCCAGCTCCGATTTTTGCGCCAGACCCATGCTGCACCGCCGAAGGAAGAAAGAAAAACATTACGCCACCCCGGCGGCAACCACCAGACACCGTCAGAAAGAAAAAGAATTTGCGTTGCACCGAAGGCTTCCAAGGAAATGCATGCGAAAAAATCAAGTATAAATAATAAAGTGCACGGTACACGGACGCCGCAAGCCCCGCCAAACGTCGCCCGAAGCCCCGATGGACAACGCCGCAGCTCTGTCGAACGCCGCCCGGAACAAGATGATCGATCGATCGATGTTAGGGCGTTCGATCGAAGTTAGAACTCAATAAAGTAAGTGTTGGCAGAGACGCCACACGGAACACGAATGTGCCGGTGTTGGCTAATTGAAATAAGCTCGGAAAGAAATACAACAAACACCACACCAGGCGTCGAGACATCCTCCTCACCGACCCCAACACGCAGTGGGACGTCCGTTTTCTCATCGCCCGACTAATGTCGGACGAGGACTACAGGCAGAACTTCATAGACATAAAGGACGAGACAGACGAGGAAGAGGGCGATGTTCTGCCATCGTGGCAGGACATCGAACTATGGGACTGAGGACCCCGTTCCCTTCCTTGCTTATCTTGTCACATTGGTAGAAAAAAAAAAATCAAAAACTATACTGTACTTGGAGAAGCTGGGGGACACTCTGGTGGTGCAAGGGTCAGTAACTTTCCGCACCACCATCCAATTGACCCAACTGCTTGCCCAAACACATTCATTAGCGGAAACGGAAGAGAATTATGGAAAGGCATGCGAGGAAATAATCTCAGAACTAGGTGTAAACAAGTGCAGTTTACTACAGGCAAATATAAAAATAATGGCCGGAAAAATCACGGCAGAACAGGCTTACATAAGAAGTTTCTTCCCACGCAGAATCGCCAGCGGCTTCATATAGTATATAGGGGGGATGGACTCCAGTGATCTGGACAAGTTACGGTTCAACGAAGAGAACATTAGACACACTCTGGACCACGAAAATCGAGCCATTAGCGATATTTTCTATGCAGTGACCAATGCTAGTGCCAGTATAGACATGCACATCCAGGAGATGCAGAAAAAATTCGAAGCACTAAGAACGGGAATAGAGGGGCTTGTTTGGGGTCAGGTGCATTATACCAGCTCCAATGATGGACGATGTGCTCTGTTCGGTTCCCTTTTGGATGGTTAGTTCGGTTTGATGTGGGGCAATATACAGCCTAGAGGTTAGACTATCTAGAGCACCGGGAATGTGGGTATATCAAATATCTGTTTCTGATTTAGGAATGAATACGCGCTGTGGTTTATTGCGGGAATACTGTCAATTGTCTCTTGGTCTAGGGTAAAATTTGCGAGCTGCAAATCCACATAGCCCGGTGTTAGTTCGACATCAGTTTCCTCCTCCTCATAATATGAAATTGTAACCTGTGAAGTACTCAGGGTTGTATTTGGGGTTAGGTGCATTATACCGGCTCCAATGATGGACAAGGTGCTTTGCTCGGTTCCCTTTTGGAGTTCAACAATTGTAAGAGACTCGGTAACCACAACCTATGCAGTCTCGGTAAACCCTAGGAAAACTTACGCGACAGTCGCCACTGTATTACGGGAATGTACTACAGGAATTCCACGGCCTTATGCCAAATGAGAGTGGCTAGAGCAGTGAACGATATATGGATCGCCACGCTCACCGCTAATGAGTGGCTGTATATTGCCCCACGCCAAACCAAACTAACCATCCAAAAGGGAACAGAGCAGAGCACATTGTCCATCATTGGAGCCGGGATAATGCACCTAACTCCAAATACAACCCTGAGTACTTCACAGGTTACAATTTCATATTATGAGGAGGAGGAAAGTAAAACACTTGGAAACGGACCAGGCGCAAAACTGCAACCGACCCAGAAGAATCCAAACAAAAAGAGGTTTTGGCACCGATGACACAGATACAAAAACCCAGAATGTGGGCCGATAGAGAAAAAAGAAAAAAAAACCTTTGCAGCACACCAGCACCACGGAAGCAATGGAAGAATTGTTTAAGAAAAATTGGGTATAAAAACGAAGGAATGGTCATCCGATAATCATTCCACTGAAGACCAGCACCCGGAAGCCATCCGAGCCGCCCCAGCCGCCCCAGCCGCCCCAGCCGCCCCAG